>NC_071264.1:29776007-29791007 GCF_023375685.1 Ictalurus furcatus | reverse complement strand
GGGAAAGTGGGAAGGAAAGACAGAGAGACAGATAGATAGATAGATAGATAGATAGATAGATGGGCTGGGGGGAGAGAGACAGAGAGACAGATGGGGAAAGTGGGAAGGAAAGACAGAGAGACAGATAGAGGGGTGGAGGGAGAAAGACAGAGAGTCAAAGGGGGATTTATCCAGGTAGAGAGAAAGAATGACATACAGTCAGACAGACTGAAAGAAGGATACAGGCAGACAGAGAGACAGACAGACAGTCAGACAGACAGACAGGTAGGTGGAAAGTGGAAAGGAGTGAGAGACATACAGACAGACAGTCAGATAGGGGGGTTGAGGTAGGTAGAGAGACAGCGTGACAGTCAGACAGACCAACAGATGGATGCAGGCAGACAGTCAGACAGACAGTCAGACAGAAAGACCGGCAGATTGATATAGGGAGAGGGGGACTGATGTAGGAAGACAGATATCTAGACAGACAGGGGGATTGAGGTAGGAAGAGAGACAAAGAGACATACAGATAGACAGGGGAATAGGAGGAGGGCCAGACAGACAGACATACAGATGGGGATTGATATAGAGAGAGAGCCGGAGAGACAGATGAGGAACAGTGGGAGAGAGAGTTAGAGACAGACAGACAGTCAGACAGACAGACAGACAGACATACAGGGGGATTGAAGTAAGGAGAGAGACAGAGCGAAATGCAGACAGACAGATAAGGGGATTGATGTAGAGAGATAGACAGTGCTATGTATGGAGAGACAGATGGGGAACAGTGGGACTGAGAGAGAGAGAGAGACAGACAGACAGGGGAGCAGACAGAATTAGAGGGGGACAGACAGACAGATAGTCAGACAGAGAAATGGAAGGAGATAGATACATAAATAGATAGATAGATAGATAGACTGACATGTGGCAGTCAGACAGACAGATAAACAGTCAGACACAGAGAGATGGGAGACTGAGAGAGGGAGAGAGACAGACAGGCAGTCAGAAATATAGATATATAGATGGATAGACAGACAGTGTGTGTGTGTAATAGTGATGTGACATTTCTCAGTGATGATAATTTCATGGTTGAGGTGGGAGGGGGGAGGAAACCGGAGAACCCAGAGGAAACCCACATGGACAAAATCTTCCGGAGAGACGGGAACCCGAGTTCAGGACCGAACCCCAGACCCTGGAGCTGTGACCTGGCACACTGCCCCTGTGATCAGGGTAAAGCGTGTACCGACAGGCTCACACGGCTTTGTGACGGAAATGCGAACGCCTCCACACTCCACGCGCTGGTGCTGCGCCAGAGGAACCGCAGCGAGCCGGATGTGAACAGCATTAACACCGCATACGCAGGAGATGTGCGATATTACACTCGCATTACGCGCAGGATGATAATATTATACAGCCCCGAGAAAATCCACTTACTGTTAGAGGAGCCATTCTTTAAACAATGAGCCACAGACAACAGCGTCCAATTCACACACACACACACACACACACACACACACACACACACACACACAAAGGGTGAAAAAGAGAAGGAGAGAATAAAAGACAAACAGGAGGGAGGGAAAATATGTGTGTGTGTATGTGTGTGTGTGTGTGTGTGTGTGTGTGCTAACACTCTGTTCCCACAGGGGAGTCGTGTGTCACACTGTCCTGCTACCCACAATCCTGCTGACTAAACACATCAGTGTTCTTCCTTATGCATGGATGTCACATGATACACACACACACACACACACACACACACACACACACACACACACACACACACACACACTAGAGATTTCAAATTCCCTTTGTTTTGTCAGGCTGCTTTTATATGTAACCAAGGTTATTATGGTTCATCTGTCATCACCCCCCCCCCCCCCCCCCCACACACACACACACACACAGAGAGAGAAAATGAATCACGATCCACATCATATCCGCTCAGGCGATGCTCCTGTGGAACGGACAACAAAGAAAGGGTGCCAATACTTTGTGCGCGCGCAGCCGCTTCCCCGGCGGCGAGCGTTTCTCTCCGAGGGGCGATGTAAAGTCTTAATGAGGTCTCGGCTAAAACGGAGGTCAGACGGCGGCTCTATAGCCATTTAACCTCGCGCCCCTCGTCACGAAGCGATCCGCGGTGATAAAAAGCGGCTCTGTTTATAGAAAACGCCGGAATCGTGACCCGCTATAAAGAACCATTTGGATTCGGTGTCAGTGCCGCGTGTCCAAATGGCTGCAATCTCGTTCCGAGGGAAAAAGGTATTAACCTGTAGGTGAGTCATAAGTCTTCCGATTAGACGTAGCTTCAAAGGTAGGAATTAAACGCTCGGCCTGACCTTTTCTCTTCCAGATTCTCGCCACGCCAAACTTCTGGCCACGGAGACGCCATCGATTATTAAGATGAATATGTTTTTGTGGAAATTTTCTGCCTTCAGATTGAAGATGAGTCTGTTTCTCATTACAGCGCCGAAGCGCCACTTAATCACACTCCAGATTAAACGCGTTTCTCCGATAATGAAAGTGCAGGAAATTAGCAGTGATCATATTATACAAATGTAACAAACACTGCGCGCGCGCGTGTGTGTGTGTGTGCGTGTGTGTGTTACAGTAAAATACTGAGTGACGTGATGAGGCGGAGCTACCGTTACTACCCCGAAGATTATCTTCCCATAACAGCACGTCCCCAAGCGTTTTATTCCTCTCACACCACAGCGATTTACCACATCACACCTCTTTTTTATTTACTAAAGAATGTGCGTTATACTTTTATCCATTTATAGCTACATTTAATGTCGCGGAATACAAGCGCGTTCCCGTTCTCGCTTACGTTACGGCAGCTATGAACGGCCGTTCTCTCACCAGCCAAAAACCACAACGAAACGACAACAAAAACGGCAGCTTGTTACGCGCGTTACTCTCGCCGCCGTCCTGAAGACGTCGCGGATCTTAGAGTCACGGCTTTACCTCCGACTGTCACACAGCGCTGGCACCGGAGACTCCTTCCTTACACGTGACAGAACATCTCCCCACAGATCAACGATCACAAACATTTGAAAAGCCGTTCGTGATCAGCGGGGGTTACAAGTCGCACTGAATGAGCCGTTACTATAGAAACGATAGCGTTTGAGATTAGAACGCTGGCGCTAATGTAAACCTGCGACTTGCGGCCGCACTACCGTCGGAGCCGCTGGCATTTCCGGTCCACTAATCTGATTGGACGAGCGGCGTTCCGGGAGCGTTTATGACGTCTCGCCGTGCGTATCGCTCCGCTCGCCGTTGTCCGGCGTGTAAAATTCCACCTCTAGGAACAGTCCTAATGAAACGGTTACTACAGGGGAGTTAGCGGCATCGTCAGCATCATCGTGGCAAACGGAACGTTTCTCATGAACGCGACTTCTGACTTAAAATATAAATAAAGCCGGCCAGACGAAGACGGAAAGGACGAAGGGAGGCTCATTTGAGCGGGTGCACCTTTCACAGGAATGTACACATCACCGTGAGATAGCTGGCTGACGCGCTCTCGGTGAGTGTGGGTTCTCCGGGATGTCTTTCTGCTCACGGAGCAAAACGAAACAAATTGTTTTGGCCACGACGTGTCCGAAATGTCGCGTACTCCGTATCCGTTTCTTATTCATTAAGCTGTTGTATAACAGTGATCGTGCTACGATACGCTCTTGCTGGCGCGATATCGCTTAATCCTTAATTAACCTCCGCCTTACGCTCACATAGAGAACAGAAGATCACTGAACCGTCGTACAATCCGCACGAGATGTGTACAAACGTCTCCTTCTACGCTCTAAAGTTTACAACATGGCCGAACTTCTCTTCCGGGTGGCCAGGAAGAAACTTTCCTAGCAAGTGAAATCAATCAGATGCTTATTTGGCAATTCTGCGTTTCCTGTCCACTCACCCCCAGCTTCCTGCTCCGCATCCGCACGTAGCCCTGCTTGACGATGTCGTTGAAGTTGGAGGCCATGTCTGAGGCACCTGGGAGCTCCTGGAGCTGATGGATGCTGGCATCCAGCCTTTTCTGTTCCGACCAAACACCTCCTTCCGGTCTCTCACTTTCTTCTTCTTCTCCTCGTCTGTCTTCCTGCTTGGCTCGTCGCTCGCTTCTCGCTCTCTCAGACGTGTCAGACGAAGCCGTCAGTTCGGCCGAGCTTCCGAGTCTCTCATCGCTCCGGCATGATCTCTGCAAAAGAACAGCGGAGGGGATTAAAAAAAAAAAAAAAAAAAAAAGCAGGACATGTATTATTGATGCTCGATCTGTGGAGAACGGAGGTGGCCCGAGCTGTGCAGGCACGCAACATTACCATAGATTATTTATCGACTCGCCAGATGCTGCGTTTCAGAGCGCACCATGTGACTTCACTCATCTGACTACTAGCCTTGACTTTTATAGCTTACAGGAATTCAGCCTGGACCATTAATATGACAGGGTTAAATCAAGCGCAGCGAGCCTTTTCTTACTCAAACCATAAAGACCCGATCCGGCAAATCTTCAATACAGACAGTAAAAAAAAGAATTTCCTCGTTAATCAACAGTCACACTAACGGAAAAAACGACGTTTGAGACAGAGCGGCCTGAGAATATACGACTTATTAATGATACAATACTCGAGGTAATGTTGGAGAGGGATTTTTACGTGATCATATAATAAAACCGAACGAACTTCGGACGCTGTGATGTCATCACGGGCGGGGCAACCACAGAAACATGCCCTCTTATAGAGGTGGCAGCGGGACATAAGATGTAGGATGACGTTTAGGGATGCCAACATTTTAGAAACAGCCCCTGTGATCAAAGGCGTTGAGTTCCACTCATAAAAACTTACACTGACAACCCGGTTACTAGGAAACGTTACTCCTCCCACTAAAAATCCGCAGGAAAACTCAAAATAATCATTTCTTAGCAAGTGAAAAATATTTCAAATATTTCCGAATGTTTCGAATATTTCTTGTTATGGATTTATTCTAAATAAAACAGAACATTATTCTGCCTGTTTGTTCACGTTGAATACACAAGCTTCCATTTTTTTTTCTTATCCTACGCTGCAAAACATTACGTCTCAGCGACCGCAAATACCTCGCACGTAGTCCGATCTGTTTAGAATTTCAAACGATATGCTTACGGCAAAGCACGTATACGATTATTAAACCTATCTCTAGGCATTTTCACTCGTTTCAAGCTTGCAATAGTCTTCTTCTATCGGCAAATAATATCGCTGTAGCATTTATCTCTTGAAATGAAGCCCAGTGATCTGCCGATAGAATGAGAACTTTCAAACTAGTGAAAGCGTTCGCACATAGGGTTAATAATCGGATATCTGGTTTACCGTGACATAATAATATGAAATATTCCAAACATTCGGGCTATATTCGACGGGGACATTTTCACTTGCTGACATGACGTTGCTATTTCTAGAAATTAAAAACTTTAAATGAAAAAAAAAAAAAAAAAAGTCCTGCCAACAGAAGAGGAATATTTATAGAACAAGAACGTCTTAAAAAAAAAAAAAAAAAAAAAAAAAATGATCGTAATCTTAAACTAGGAATTTCTAGATAAACCTGACTCGTACATCATTGGAGACATTTTCACTCGCTAGGATGTCATCCTTCGCAGTGACGTCATTACAAAAACGTCCCCCTAGTGCACCGCAAACTTCTCAAAGCGGACGAGAAGAGCCGACGGTTGTTGTTGTACTCCAAATACAGTCACGAGGGTCTTCTTTCTTCTCTCTCTGGTTGTTTAAGTGCACGTGAGAGTGTTTGTGACCGATAAACAAGCAATCAAATAAGCCCCGCCCCTTAATCCATGGTGCCACGATGGGGACTCGCAGACAGACGCGCTGGCGCTTGAGCGCGGCTTTTGATCTAGACACCGACGCGATCGCATTCGGGTCGTAAAGTTGTAAAGGTTTACGTCTCGTCGTTGTTAAATCGCATCGTTTCACTACAGAGCTCTCCAGACAATCCTCCAATCTTCTGCGTCATAATAAAGCGTCTTCGAAGAAGGTCCCTGATGCTGAATCATGAGATCATCATCATTTTTCCTGAACGCCATCCTGCCAGAACGTTTCCACGAGAAGAGCTCGAGAGCAGTGGGATGGTGCTGACGGCAGCGGAACGCACACATTAAAGCTCATTAGCCGGGACAGAGCGGGGTTAATTGTTCTCAGCACTGTTGGTTTTAAAAAGTTGCTCGCTGAATAAAGAGAGGAGGACGATAACACACACACAAACACACACACACTCACACACACTCAGGATTAGTAAAGTGCAAGTGTATACTGCTGTTATCACTCACAAAACACACACAGGACATGGTGAAGTGAAGCACGGCGACAAAATCCAAAGTGCCCAGAAAGATGGAGGCTGACTGGAAGCAAATGCAGAGACGATTAGCATCGATAATAGCTCACAGCTCATTAATTCATACTGAAAATGATTTAGAAGCGATTAGCATACACGCAACAAGCGTCATCTGCACCAAAAGACTCCAAAAATATCAGTCACGAGTTCTGTAATCACTAAAAGATTAAGAAAAAAAGAAAAGACGAAACGGTTATAAATGCGGTTTAAAGGTGTCGAGTGACATACGCTAACGCCCGCTCGTTTCAAAAGGCTAGCTGAAACGATGGTGCAATGAAGTGACCGCAGGAGATGATAAAGCAATAATTCAGCTATTAGTCCTCAGAAACATCTCAATATCTAACGTCTAAACCCATTGAATGACCACCTCGCTACATGTTTCCCACACAGAAATGGAGACCAGATGGCTAATAATTAAAGTTTCGGTTCATGCTAACTAGTGTAAGAAATTTATTTTGACATTTATTTTAAATTACACAGCTTTCATTCGATTTCAGCGCTAGTCTCATTATTTATGTACATATTTCAATATATTACATTTAACTACATTTCGGTATTTCAGTTCATGCTAGTTCACTAGCCATCTGAGCTAATATTAGCTAATATTAACGTAGTGGTTATTGTTATTTAATCTCAGGCTTTGTCTAGCTGAAGTAGCTAACTTTGACATGCTAGCTAACATCAAACAGTAGCTAAATTAGCTTGATTGCCTACCAAGCTAACTAAACTGAACTGAAATACCAATTTGTGATTAGCTATATTAGCTATGTTAGCTACCACTGCTTGAGCTGTAGAGGTAGTTAACGCTAACGTTACGGTAAAGTATGCTAGTGAAAATGAACAGTGTGACATTTTTGAAAGGTGTGCTGTCACATTACGTTATCATACTTCAAATTGAAATCAGTTTTTGGTGTGTGCGTTAACTAGCTAACGTCAGCTGGCTTAGCAGGGCCGATGCTAGCAGGAGCTTATTCCGTCCATTCTGGACCTTCTGCAAAATGTCAGCTGAGATGAGTACATTTATGTAAATTGTACAGAAGATATGTTCACCATTTAGGGAACGCTGTTGCTAGGCAACTGGAAACATGTGATCCAGAGAACAAGCTAGCGAATGATTTAGATTAGCAGTTTAGCCTTTAGATCTTTTATATAAACAATGTAAAGACACAGTGAAAGCGGAAGCAAGACAGAAGCACGTTGTTAACTTACTGATAAAATCTCTGTGCGACTAAAACGACTGTAAATACACTCGGCGTCTCCCGCTAACGCAATTCCCATACGTTCTTCCATACTGACAAAACATCAACGCTGCGTCATGACCGCATCTAAACGCAGCAAAAACGTTCGACTTACACGTGACTCGAAAACTAGCAGAGCGCGACACAGCGCTAATCTCGATATAATGAGAGTTTATCTTCACGTAAATAAAACCGGTCAATACAACATCAGAGACGCAAGATTAGCGGGATTAACGCGACTTCATTTTTTTCTTTTAAAAATCGAAAAACTCAATAAAAATGCAGAGATTTCTCTTTCATTTGTGAAGGGATTTAACGTGTTTCCGATGATCTGTTTTTAAACACTGATTTAATGGAACGTGTGATTGCTGGTAGTCATCTACCCATGAAAGAAGGTTCTAGCGGTGTTTCAGATCACTAACAAGAAAATATGTAATGGAAACCATCAAGCCAATTCACATTATGTGATGGAAACCGTTCGATTTGGTTCTCCGAAACTCCACAAAACCAGATTTCTTTCATTTCCAGCTGTGTACAAGGCAAAAACTAGCTCAGTTCATGTTCACCAGGAACACAAAGCTAATCAATAAATCACTTATAAAAAAAAAAATAAAATGAAAAAATCCTAGTCCTGTGAGTGAGCATCTAAAGCAGCTTGTTAAGATGCAGGCTGCACTCCTGAGGAGGAGAATCAAGCAGGAACAAGCCTCGAACATCTGTTTTCACTGTTAAGTGCTGCTATTGACTGAGAGCTGAGAGCAGAGCGCAGACAGGAGCTGTCTCTGCTAACTCCCAGACTGATGACAGGCCTGTGCCGCCTCGTCGCCGCGACTTTACTACACCACAAACTGTTTCCCTCCATTATTTCATTATTTCAAGGAACAGTCGGATCTTCAGGACGAGCAGTACCTCAGAGTACTTTCAAAATGATTCACTCAGCTTGCTTTTATTTCCACGCCAGCTTATTATTATTCTTATTATTATTATTACGATTATTATTATTATTACAATTATCATCAAACCTTCGTTAAGGAGCCGAGTTACAGCGAGGAAAATCCCATCGCCTATATACGTAGACGCAGCACGTCATGAATAAAGAAAAGGATAGAACTCTTTTCTCCGCAGGTTCCTCCGAGAAACACACGAGAGACTTACAGTTTATTTTACGCCTGTACAAACTAACGTATGGCGTTGTTTAAAAAATGGGTTTTTTAAAAAAATTTCTTTCTTTTTTTACAAAATAAAGCCGATGGAGATTTTTTAAAGATGCAGCGTTACCATGGGAACTGCAGCAAGTCCCAAGAGCTGAGATTGGGAAGTCATGTTGCAAGGCACCGGAATTAAAACAAGCCAAATGCATTACAGAATTAAATACTGCATGGTTTGCAAAGTGATGAACGTTGCATTAAAAAAAAAAAAAAATCAAAAAAAAAAATCTCTCAGCTCGTTCAAAGTCGAGCGTTTACATTTACTACAGATTTCTTTGTATGTGTCAGGCAACGCAAACTAACCTGTCCACGTCATATTTCAAAAACTAGCCAATCTGTAAGACTCTCCTGGGTTTATTTAACCTATTTATTTATTTATTAATGCATCTTTTTTTTTTTTTTTTTTAGAAATGTAGACGATGTAAGTGTGAATCATTTCCTGTTTTCCCTTCAGAGATCGAGACATCCTCGTGGTTTCAGCAGATGCTTTTACTGGAGAACGAGGCTTCGGGCAGCACATGAACTCCTGACCTGGTCTTTCTGCACAGGATGAAAACCAAAAACAAAAAAACCCCTGAATATATTTAATATCTGACTTATCTGAGTTAGAGTACAGGAAGTCAATACTTTTTTCCCACGGGCTTGTGAGTGTTCAGATTATCTAAATATCATAAATTCATGATCGGATTCGGACCGGGGCCGCGTTCATATATCAATGATTATTAATAATAATTGTGCATGCGAAAGTGGGGTTTCTTTTGGTGCTGAACGGTTACCTGAAGAGTCCAGTTTAATTAAGATAAAATTAATAATAAATAAAAATAAATAAAGTGTTCTTCGGGGTCTGTGCAGAACCTCTACAACAAAGAGTCTTGTAATCAGAAAGGGTTCCATGTAGATAGAACCTCTCTGAGACGCAAAGAATACTTAACTAGCGTTTCTTTGTGAGTTTGTGATGTTTGGGCTATGACGAGGGTTGCCAGATCTGTGCACGGAAACAAGTCTAACTGACAAGAAAGGAATAAATACCGAGTTACTAGAGTTACTGTTGCCACACTGAAGCGGATTATTTTCCTATAACAGCACTCGTCAAGTGTTTATTCCTCTTATACCACAGCTTTTTGCCAACCATTACAACGATTTTTTATTTATTAAAGAACGAGACATACTTTTTATCCGTTTCTAGCTCCATTTAATGTTGTGGAACGTCCATGCAGCTTGTTCCAGGTTACTGAGGAACCGCAGAGTGTAAACTCCTCCATCCAGAAGACGTCGTTAACCGTAAAGTTACAGCTTTACCTCTGACGGCTGTTAGAGCTGCTGTTATAGAAAATTAACCAACACCTTCCGACCAATCAGAATCCAGAATGTGGTATAAGCATTGTTAAAGCAAGTAATTTCCCTGAAGGGTTTCATCAAGGTGCTAAAATAATCTTGCATTATTGTCGTGATTAAAGAATATGTACGGTAACGAGTAAACACACTCAAACAGTGATCCACAGAGCTCATGTTTAGAGCAGGATCAGGAGGGGCGCATATGCATAATTTAATATATGTAATAAATCTAATGTATGCAAAACGCCTCTAAACCTCACGACTAATATCTCCACGTTTATTTCTGTGTGCTGACGTTTCAGTTTTGCGCAACTGTCCCTCTAATGTATACGTATGGAGAAAAGAAAAAGCACTTTAACATAATACACAGGTTGAATATCAGAGAATATTCACAGAATTACTGTGACAGAGTGACAGAGACAGCGTGAGAGAATTATGGTGTGACAGAGTGACAGAATGACAGTGAGACAGTGACAGAATGGCAGTGAGAGAGTGACAGTGAGAGTGACAGAATGACAGTGAGAGAGTGACAGAATGGCAGTGAGAGAGTGACAGTGAGAGTGACAGAATGACAGTGAGAGAGTGACAGTGAGAGTGACAGAATGACAGTGAGAGAGTGACAGTGAGAGAGTGACAGAATGACAGTGAGAGTGACAGAATGACAGTGACAGGGAGAGAGTGACAGGGAGAGAGTGAGTGACAGAATGACAGTGAGAGAGTGACAGTGAGAGAGTGACAGAATGACAGTGAGAGAGTGACAGGGAGAGAGTGACAGAATGACAGTGAGAGAGTGACAGTGAGAGAGTGACAGAATGACAGTGAGAGAGTGACAGGGAGAGAGTGACAGAATGACAGTGAGATAGTGACAGAATGACAGTGAGAGAGTGACAGGGAGAGAGTGACAGGGAGAGAGTGAGAGAGTGACAGGGAGAGAGTGACAGAATGACAGTGAGAGAGTAACAGTGAGAGAGTGACAGGGAGAGAGTGACAGAATGACAGTGAGAGAGTGACAGTGAGAGAGTGATAGGGAGAGAGTGACAGAATGGCATTGAGAGAGTGACAGGGAGAGAGTGACAGTGAGAGAGTGACAGAATGACATTGAGAGAGTGACAGGGAGAGAGTGACAGTGAGAGAGTGACAGAATGACAGTGAGAGAGTGACAGGGAGAGAGTGACAGGGAGAGAGTGAGAGAGTGACAGTGAGAGAGTGACAGAATGACAGTGAGAGAGTGACAGTGAGAGAGTGACAGAATGACAGTGAGAGAGTGACAGTGAGAAAGTGACAGAATGACAGTGAGAGAGTAACAGTGAGAGAGTGACAGGGAGAGAGTGACAGAATGACAGTGAGAGAGTGATAGGGAGAGAGTGACAGAATGACATTGAGAGAGTGACAGGGAGAGAGTGACAGAATGACAGTGAGAGAGTGACAGGGAGAGAGTGACAGGGAGAGAGTGACAGAATGACAGTGAGAGAGTGACAGTGAGAGAGTGACAGAATGACATTGAGAGAGTGACAGTGAGAGAGTGACAGAATGACATTGAGAGTGACAGTGAGAGAGTGACAGAATGACATTGAGAGAGTGACAGTGAGAGAGTGACAGAATGACATTGAGAGAATGACAGTGAGAGAGTGACAGTGAGAGAATGACAGTGAGAGAGTGACAGGGAGAGAGTGACAGGGAGAGAGTGACAGAATGATAGTGAGAGAGTGACAATGAGAGAGTGACAGAATGACATTGAGAGAGTGACAGTGAGAGAGTGAGAGAGTGACAGTGACAGAGTAGTCTTATTTAGTTCTATATAGTTTCGAGTAGTTCTGTGTTGTTTTATGTAGCAGCATGGTCCTGGAGAAACAGTGTTTTGTTCCACCGTGTACTGTACCAGCTGTATACGGCTGAAGTGATACGGTTGACTTGACTTGACTTGACGTGAGTGACAGAAGGACGTGTGACGGAATGAGACAGAGACCGATGCTCTCCTGGGAGAAGACTTAGGAGGGAAAGACCAGCGTACGAGTCACAGCTGACGGATGATTGTCAGCTTCAGGTCGATTTAATGAGCTGTCTCACTTGTATTCTCTCCAGAGAGGTGAAAGTAAAAGAGCATTGATCAGGAATGGGGACAAAGGCTGGGCTTCTGAGTGCCAAAGCTCGGTTTCATTACTTCACTCTTATATCGATGATTGCCAACAAGAACATTCTAGCGCGCAGAGAAGGAAAAAAAGAACTTTTACTACAAAACCCCCAGCGTATGCGGTCATACAAGACGGCGAATTTTCTTTCTCAAGAAGTGACCAAGCAACAGTTAAAAACAGCGAGGCAGCTCTAATGAGTAACACTCCTTAATGATTAGGAAATCCCTCCAATTTGTTTTAGAACCAACGAGACCCCCAGCGTCCCGCCTTCCTGTCGTAAACTGTTAACAGAAACAAATACGTCTTTCACGTTCTCGGTCCTTTCCCCTTCGGTGTTCATCTTTTCCACCGGGCAAATTTCATTCTTGTTTCCGCACGAGACAAGAACTTTGTGGAGACGGTACATCTTCAAAAAAAACACTAGGCATTAAGAAGAAATAACGAGAAACAATTCGTTTGTACTGCACATTTACCCAGATAACACACACACTCTTACAAAAAAAAAACAAAAAAAAACGGGTTCTTCAGGGGTTCTTTGGATTATTAAGCCATGTGTAAAGTTGCTAGGACTCGCATTCCTCCGGGGGTCTTAACTGTAATTCACTTTAGATGATTGTTCATTTGCTCGAGGTTAAAAAACGCTTAATTATCCACTGAACCCTTGAAGAACCCCTTGAAGAACAGTTGAAGACCATTTTTTCCTTCTAAAAAAAAAAATTGTACCAAGGCAGTTTATCTAAATGTTAAACTCCTGACAGGTTCCAGATATTAACAAGAAAATAACGAGCAATATTTTTTCCCCCTGCACACGTACGGTCTTACCAATAAAGGTTCTTCAAAGGTTCTTTAAGGGTTCTGTGGAGAATTAAGGATTCTTCGTTTCTAAGAGAGGATCCTACTGATTTTACTCCAGCTTGATCCTCTCTTCTCCTCTTTTTCTGCTCCCTCTATTCTACACGCAGCCACTTCCCCTTCACTGCTCCTAAACATCCACCATTTTATGAGGTTCCGGGGGAAAACCAAGCCGTTCCTCGAGAGTCTGGGAGGTATTATACGCCACGCATTACCCACAGGAAGAGGCTTCCTCTCAGATTTCCCCTCTCTGCCACCCTGGGGCTGACAGCTGGCTGGCACACACGGGGCAACCGGCAGCTGGCACGCAAGAGCAGCGGGCCAAGAACAAAACCGCAGAAAAGCCATCAAAGAATCGAGCACACGAGGAAATAGATGGAGGAGATGAAATGGAGAAAAGCGGTAATGGCGACAATTATCTCAGGATAGCTCGCGCACTCGCTCGCTCACTCACTGGGTTTCCCATCTGTGTCGATTACTTATACGTTTTCAATCGTTGAAGGAACACGCCAACATTTTACACCCTAATCGCGCTGATTACCGCCGACGAGAATTTAGACTCGTTTCCCTGCGCTTATCTGTAGAACACTTCCAGTAGAAGTCCAAGGGCACGTATACATTACGTGTCTATAAAACACAAACGTAAACCTGCAGCCGTTCCTCAGGAACAACGAAGACAGACGTGAAAAATAAAAAAGCTCCGATGGACGTTCATGCAATTTTACAACAGTAAGAAAGTAGTTCCGGTTCACTTTCCTGAAGGTTCTGTGGTATCCATACGCCACCGGAGACGCACAACTCCCGAGTGCATTCCTCCCTCGGAAAAAGTAGTTCCATCCCAGAAAGGCGAGATTCGACACGTCTACAGCGTCACTTATACGCGGACACCGAAACCACAGGCAAAAAGTTCAACCCTTAAAGTTCTGCCCTTCCAAAAACAGGCAGAAATGATTTCTCTCACAGGACAGAGGTTACAAACCCTAGTGACATCGAGAGAGTCGTTAATACATGATAATATATTTTCATTTTAAAAATCCTGTACGCCGAAGAGGACCAAAAAAACAAAACAAACGAGGAGGATAAAGATCACGGGGTGAGGGCACATCGCCTCTTCGTTCTCCGTGCAGATCGCTCTCGTGTAGCAGAAATGTAAATCGCGATAATCTACGGACGAATAAAAGCTTGGAGAAACGGTGTGGCGTCTGATCGAATGCTCAGTTAGCCATAGCACATTGGTTTTGGCATATCGGAGTACATCTGAGCCGCCATTAATTAGAATATCGACTGTGGGGCTGCATCTCGGCTCCGAGGCTTCGACGTCGATAAACGATTCAATACGCGACGGAGAAAAAATCCCAGAGGAGCCTCCAGAGCTCTGTCATGTGACCTGCACACTGCGAATAAACATGCGAACGAGAGGAAGGAAGAGAAGAAGGAAGGAAAGAAAGAAGGAAAGACAGCCTCTGTAAATGAAAGAATGAAGGAAAGAGAGAAAGAAAGAAAGCCTCTACAAATGAAAAAAAAGAAGGAAGAAAAGAAGGAAAGAGAGAAAGAAGGAAAGCCTATATAAATAAATTTAAAAAAAAGAAAGCCTCTACAAATGAAAAAAGAAGGAAAGAAAGGAAGAAGGAAAGACAGCCTCTATGAATGATAGAATGAAAGAAAGAGAGAAAGAAAGAAAGGCCTCTACAAATGAAAAAAGAAGGAAGAAAAGAAGGAAAGAGAGAAAGAAAGAAAGCCTGTATAAATAAATTAAAAAAAGCCTCTACAAATGAAAAAAGAAGGAAAGAAAGAAAGAAGGAAAGACAGCCTCTATGAATGAATGAAAGAAAGAGAGAAAGAAAGAAAGCCTCTACAAATGAAAAAAAGAAGGAAGAAAAGAAG
>NC_071264.1:29753507-29766007 GCF_023375685.1 Ictalurus furcatus | reverse complement strand
ATGCATGTGTGTGTGTGTGTGTGTGTAAGAGAGAGAGAGAGAGAGAGAGAGAGAGAGAGACAGAAACAATGAGAGGCAGAGAAACTGAGAGAGAGAGAGCCAGGAATACAGGAATACAGAGGAAGAGAGACAGAGAGACAGACGGATAGATAGATGGAGACATAGAGACAGACAGAGATAGAAAGAGAAAGCCAGACATACACAAAGACAAAGAATGAGAGACAGAGACACAGACATACAAAACCAAAGATATGGAGAGACACAGACAGAGGGAGAGAGAGGAGAGAGACACAGACAGACAGACAGACACAGAGGGAGAGAGAGGAGAGAGACACCGACAGACAGACAGACAGACAGACAGACAGACAGAGCTCTGGATAAACTCACTCAGGTTTGCTAGACGCCATATCGGCAAACCAGTCTGTAATTTATGGAGGTGGAATGTAGCATTCAGTCGCGAGTGCTAATTACAGACTGTTCATCTCTCTCTCTCTCTCTCTCTCTCTCTCTCTCTCTCTCTCCCTTTTGTCTTTCTTATGTCTTTCTAAGCAGCTTCAGCCTACTCCCATACCGCACTATACTTGGCTTTTGATCCACACACACACACACACACACACACACATACTCACACACACACGCACGCACACACACACAGTTAATTGTTTTATACCCATGAATCAAAGCAGGACAGACAGAGAGAAACAAAGACAATGCAGTGGGACGTGTAATCGTAGGGAATAACACGGGGTTATTTCCATGAACAGCTCGTCTAGCTTTGCTCGTTCGTCCGTCTGTGCGCTCGTACGCCTCGATGTGTCACTCTCCCGTCTCACTCTCTCCCCGTCTCACTCTCATTAAGCGCACTTCCAGCGTAGCGTGCATGCATCAAGCCTCGCACGTCTCTCCTGGAGCACTGCACGAGCGAGCGAGTCTAAAAGCTGTCACTACACTGCGTTCCTCCTTCCCCCACTCCGAGGATGAGCTTCAGCCCTGGTTCAGTTATTCCCTCAGCCAGGCGGCGTGTACATCAACCAGGATACAACCCCACACACACACACACACACACACACACAACATCACCATCACCATCACCATGCTGCACAATTAATGCTTTTTTTTGTTTTTTGTTTAACTGAATGGACGTAGCGTTGTTTGTTCTCTTTGTGCCTCCTAGCAACCAGACGTTTGCGTTTTCTGCCCTCACTGAATTCAGAGAGACGCCGCATAGAGAGACCGAATCCGTCACGCAAGACGGCAAGACAGAGGATGAGTTGTCGGACAGACGAGACGAACACCGAACAGACGAGGTAAAAGAGCGAGACCCTTCGTTACACCGTTACACCAGGCAACGAGTGACGGATGGATCACACATTTCAGAGTTGGGGTTTTTTTGTTGTTGCTGTTGTTGTTCCACGATACTCTTCACTCCGGACAACAAGAACTGGCCAAAATTTTTTTTCAATCCTGCCGAGATGTGCTGGAAGGAAATACCAAAAAAAAAAAAAGAGAGACTGAGAAAGAAAAAAGATAAATAAAAGTGAACCCTTATATTTAACGCTCTCCGTCTGTCTCAGGAACGGACCGGGGCTAATCACCGAGCTCGGACGTTTACTTCTCCTTCCTCCATCTTCTGCGTTCTGTTTCTGATAGCTTACACGAGCGTTTGTTGTCTAGTAAGTGACGAAGAAAAGCCATTAACCTTGTTTATCATCCACTTAAAGGAGCTCTTTATAGACGGATAAAAGCAGACCGTTTCTCATCCCGTCGTTCATCGGACGCCAAAAAGATCTTCTCACGCCAGCAACACGGCGCTCGGGACAGCTGGGGGTGAAAAGGGCAGGTGTCCTGTACACGTAACGCCTGAAACCACACCCTAATACACCTATTTATTTATTTATTTATTTATTTATCTACTTACCTCTACTTTACTCTTAGCAGATTTAACGATTTCAAATGAAATGCACTCACTTACGCAAACGGAGCAGGAAGTCATTCATTGGGCAATGTGCTCATTTGCATACAATCAGATCGTTGTTATTTCGTGCAATTATTATATTTAAGAAGAACGTCCACGCGTACGGCATGTTTTTACATATAAATCTATAGAAATCTAGAAATGTGACACGAGGAGTTTAATGGCTTTAAGACGAATCTGCGAAATAATGTCGGTGTTCCACCTTTAACAGCAGAACGTGACGTACAGAATGACGTAAACATCAACATCAACATCTCAATAACCAACAGAAAAACAGCACATCATGACATCATCGAAAGAAATCATCATCACTGAATCATGTACGCATGAAAGTTGGACCACAAACCAAAAAAATGTCTCCTTCGTTACGAAACTAAATCATTTATTAAATGTTCTCATGCACTATTTTGTTGTTTTTTTTTTTAATGTTATTTAATTTTTTTTATTATTATCATAAAGAAGCACCATTACGTCATGCACTGTTGTGACGTGTCAGCTGGGGAACTTGTTTTTTTTTTTTTTTTAAAGCATAAATAAGCGAATATGCACGCGCACACACACACACACACACACACACACAAAAGAGGTTCCTCGTGCGCGTGCACGCGGTCGGTCAGGTGCGCACGGCTAGCCTACCTGTCAGAGGTTTAAAGCTACCTGTTCCTGGTTTGATGACGTCGAGCAGAAAACACCCCAAATGTGGCTCTACGAACAAGAGCAGCAGATCATCTTCATCCTCATCTTCATCTTCAAGTTAAGTGTTCCTAACTAAAATGCGTTAGGGTATAAGATACAACACACACGCACGCACGCACACACACACACACGCGCGCGCGTATGTATGCACGCACGCACGCGATTTTATTTTCTCTTCCTTACCTTGATGATGCAGATGATGAAGGTGTGGAGATGCGCCGTGGAGACGCTCTGATGAAAACCTTCTCAGAGACTCAGTGTCTATCCGAGACAGACAGACAGACAGACAGACAGACAGCAGGAAAGGTGTGAAGCTGTGTTTCTGGAGGCAGGTTCAGTAATCCTAATCCACACACACACACACACACAGCGCGCGCAGGGGAATGAAGCTCCTCTTAGATGTGAGGAACAGACCGGACTGAAGAAGCTCCGAGCAGCGCGTGCTCACACATCACACAGCGCCTCCTGACTTTACCGTAATGTTCCGAGAACACTCTCCTCCTGATCTCTAGGGGGTTCATCCGTCTCACTAATCTAACGCATGACAGCCGCATTACCCAGCTATACACTACATTCTCCTTCTTCCTCCTCCTCTTCTTCTTCTTCTTCTTCTGTTCTTATTAGATTACAAATCTACATTTGTAAGAAGATAAAAAAATATATATTAATGACGTAACACCACACCAGCATTGCACACAGCCTATTAAACCACTTCTAGGGATATAGACTGGGTTCCAGTCTATATCCCTATATATGAGACGGCGTTAAAAATCTGAAGGTTTTTAGAATTGTGAAATATTTCAAAGAAATATTCAATATCTTGAATATTCGCTACACCGAAAGAAGAAGAAAAAGAAACAACTTACTCGGGAAAATTTGCACACAGACGCACAAGGTTTAGTGAATTTGAACCCTGTCGTGCGCAGTGTCCACACTTATCGAACAGTACGTCCAGGACGTCGCGATCTCGCGATCACAGGAACAAACGTAAGATCAAAGCAAACTCCGTAAGATCCGCGGGCGCTTGCGACTTTATTTTTCAGAATTACATCGGACATCTCATTTCTGCGGATTTGGATTCGCCGCGTGACGTACTCGAACACGAGTACAGCCGAAAAGGTCTCGTTTACCGACGAGGATCGCTGCGATCACACACACAAAAAAACCTCAGTGAAATCCTGTGAACGCTGATAAATCTCTTCAGAGCATGATTGTACATCAACACTTTTCTGTAACGGTCTAGACCATTTGTCGAAATCAATCTTTACTACATTTCTACATGAAATTAAAATAATAATAATAATAAGTAACAGAAAAATGTAAGTTTTTCCTCTGATTGCCTTACATTTTTAATCACTATTTTTTTGTTTTTAAATTATTGTTGTTTTCGAGATTTTTTATTTATTTTTTTTAAACCTCCCCTAAGCGGTCATGCGTTATTCATTTTTTTCGGTCTCGTTTTCTCGTGATCTCGACTTCATTCGTCTGCGTACCCGACGTCCGTCGTCCCGAAGTCAGTGAGGTTTTTTGGAACGGGGTTTTGTTCGAATGCCTGAAATAAGGTCTGTGGTTAACACGAGATCAAGATATTTGCACTCTTTATTCCACGACACGAAGCGCATCAGTAATGCCCCACTCGTGATATTGTTCATCTTTTACATGTCTTGAAAAAGACGGTTGCTAACGCGTGGCTAAACGGGACTATGGAGGTTGTCGGGGACGTTAGATGTCATCACGCCGTACACTCCTCTACTACAGCCTCGCCGTGTTTCTACTCACGCTCACGCAAACTCTTCCAACTCAAACTGTCCACAAAACTTGTAGATTTATCAGTTTATAGTATTTATCAGTTTATAGTATTTAGTATTGTTGTTTTTTTTTAAATAAAGATTGAAAGAGCTGTCGGAATAAAGCCCTGCTATGTGGAGTGTACGGTTTATGAAAACCCTAAAACAGATTTTAAAAAAAGCTTAAATTTCACACATAAATGCTGTGAATCAGGGGACTTTTCTGTTCTGGTAAACACCTTCACTGCAATTCACCTTTCAAATATTCTTTTCCTTTAGCTTTTCATCTTCAATTCAGCATTTCGGCCTTTCTTAAAACATTCTTTAATTTCATTTGATGTGAATGAATTAGTTATGCATGACTCTTCTCATTGAAACGCTTATCGTTGTGTGTGTATGACGTGTGTGTATGACGTGTGTGTGTATGACGTGTGTGTGTGTATGACGTGTACTGTATGACGTGTGTGTGTATGACGTGTACTGTATGACGTGTGTGTGTGTATGACGTGTGTGTGTGTATGACGTGTACTGTATGACGTGTGTGTGTATGACGTGTGCTGTATGACGTGTGCTGTATGCCGTGTGTGTGTATGACGCGTGTGTGTGTATGACGTGTGTGTGTGTATGACGTGTACTGTATGACGTGTGTGTGTATGACGTGTACTGTATGACGTGTGCTGTATGACGTGTACTGTATGCCGTGTACTGTATGACGTGTGTGTGTATGACGTGTGCTGTATGACGTGTGCTGTATGACGTGTGTATGACGTGTACTGTATGCCGTGTACTGTATGACGTGTGTGTGTATGCCGTGTACTGTATGACGTGTGCTGTATGACGTGTACTGTATGACGTGTGTGTGTATGACGTGTACTGTATGACGTGTGTGTGTGTATGACGTGTGTGTGTGTATGACGTGTACTGTATGACGTGTGTGTGTATGACGTGTGCTGTATGACGTGTGCTGTATGACGTGTGTGTGTATGACGCGTGTGTGTGTATGACGTGTGTGTGTGTATGACGTGTACTGTATGACGTGTGTGTGTATGACGTGTACTGTATGACGTGTGCTGTATGACGTGTACTGTATGCCGTGTACTGTATGACGTGTGTGTGTATGACGTGTGCTGTATGACGTGTGCTGTATGACGTGTGTATGACGTGTACTGTATGCCGTGTACTGTATGACGTGTGTGTGTATGCCGTGTACTGTATGACGTGTGCTGTATGACGTGTACTGTATGACGTGTGTGTATGACGTGTGTATGACGTGTGTGTGTGTGTATATGATGTGTGCTGTATGACATGTGTATGACTTGTGTGTGTGTATGACGTGCTGTATGACGTGTGTGTGTGTATGACGTGTGCTGTATGACGTGTGCTGTATGACGTGTGTGTGTGTGTATGACGTGTGCTGTATGACGTGTGCTGTATGACGTGTGTGTGTATGACGTGTGTGCTGTATGACGTGTGCTGTATGACGTGTATGTATATGACGTGTGCTGTATGACGTGTGCTGTATGACGTGTGTGTGTGTATGACGTGTGTATATGACGTGTGCTGTATGACGTGTGCTGTATGACGTGTATGTATATGACGTGTGTGTATGACGTGTGTGTATGACGTGTGCTGTATGACGTGTGCTGTATGACGTGTGTGTATGACGTGTGCTGTATGACGTGTGCTGTATGACGTGTGTGTGTGTATGACGTGTGTGTGTGTATGACGTGTGTGTGTGTATGACGTGTGTATATGACGTGTGTGTGTGTATGACGTGTGCTGTAACAGTGAACCTGCCTCACCTGGTAGAAGGACATGAACATTATTAACTGCTGATCAGACAGTAAAAAGACTCATGTCGTGTTTTTGTCTCTTTTACTTTTTAAAATATCGAACCACATTGCGCTGCATTCTTCCCGTTCCTGAAAAGCGTGTACGGTGTGAAACGTGCACTTTCAGTGGTGAATGTAGATTCTCAGACGGCGTATGAAGCCATGAGGTGGCGATGAGCTCCGCCGGGAGTGACGGATCAGCAGAGCGTTAAGCTGACTTTGCTAATGCTGATGCTAGAAGTTTTGTGTTCCGGTACGACTGGAGCGAGCGAGGCCGTGTCCTCCTCATCCGTCACGGCCGGGACGCTGTCATCATCAGTCATCTCCTGGATGAGATGAATGTTGGACGACCTGTTGGGAAAACGCTGGGAAAATGCCAACAGGAAGATGATTTTAAAATCCTCAAACCGATAACAACAACAACAACAACCAGACCGAACAATCTCACCGAACAGGCCACACAGATACTAGTCCAGGCTCTTGTTATCTCAAAACTGGACTACTGCAACGCACTACTCTCGGGTCTCCCAGCAGCTCCATCAAACCCCTTCAGATGATTCAGAATTCAGATGATTCAGATGAAGTAGAATGATTCGTCTTCAACCAGCCAAAGAGAACCCACGTCACACCCCTCTTCATCTCCCTTCTTGTAGCCGCCCGCATCAAATTCAAGGCCTTGATGCTCACCTACAAGACCTTGTCTGGAACAGCGCCCCCTACCTCAACTCTCTCCTGAAGGCTTACGCTCCCTCACGCAATCTGCGATCGATTAGCGAACGACGTTTAGTAGTTCCCACTCAGCGTGGCTCAAGGTCCCTTTCCAGAACCTTCACACTGACTGTCCCTCGGTGGTCGAATGAACTTCCGACCTCAATCCGGACCGCAGAATCTCTCACCATCTTCAAAAAACAGCTAAAGACCCACCTCTTCCGTGAGCACTTAACTAACCCCTAACATGCCAACCCCCACATTATTAAAAAAAAAAAACAGAAAAATAAAAACAACATACTCTGGCTCTTACCCGTCTCCTCTGCGCACTTTGCTTCACTAGAACGGCAGCCCCGACGGCAGCGCAGCCACACATCACAGCTTTATTTCTAAAGAACGCGCTCGTTCTGATACGTTATCGTTTCTATAGCAACAGCGCATTACCGGCGACTCGTACAGCGGAGGCTCCGTTAACAATAAAGGATTAAAAAGAAAGCGTGCGTAATCGTTCACACGATGACGTTTCCTGTAAGGAAACCGTGTTTAACGTCGATGGAAGGAGTCTCCGGTGTCGGCGCTTTGTAACAGTCGGAGTGAAAGCCGCGAATTCGAGTTTTCATCTTCAGAGTTTACGCTTCTTTACGGTTTCTCAGCTGTGTGGGTTTTTTTTTTTTTTATGAACTTGTCGAAGGAACGTTTGTTTATAGCTGCTATGACGTAAGTGACGAGAAGAACGAACTTGGACTAACATCAAACGTAATCATAAACAGATCAAAATGTTCGATGTGTCAGTCTTCAATGGATAAAACATCGTAACGTGGTAACCGTGACCGTCACCGAGCAACACGCACAGTGTTTATTACTTACTTAATCCCAACGGCGGTGTTTTATATATCTATTCGATACGATAATCATCCTGACCCAGCGGTCTGTCGTGATGAATAGATGAGGACTAGATTAATCGATGCGTTTATCTGGAGGTCTGTATTGTGCGGTATTGTGCGGTTTATTTTTTTATTTATTTATTTTAAAAAAAAGAAGGATACAGAATAAGAAGAGTCCGCATCTCCCGCTGTGATGATAGCAGCAGTTTGAGATGATGTGGCGTGTCTGAGATAACACGTGTTAGCCAGGAGTGAACCAGGAGAAAATATGTAGCGATGATCATGTTATATCAAATAGTAGAGGATTGGCGGATGGATGGATGGATGGAGAGAAGACGGAGCAGGAGAGTGGAGCAGTAAGGAGGAACTTCTCTGGAGGGAGATCGGAGCCGGGCTGCAGATTAACAGCGTGTGATAATGCTGACAGTGAGACAGGCGAGAGACAAGAGACAGACACGAGGGCAAGCACTGATAGACAGTACACACACACACACACACACACACCTTGTGAGGACCTCCCATTTACAATGACCAATGCAGCTAATTAACACTACGCTACACCTCAATCTAACTGTAACCGTGACCTCAGTAACCGAAATGGAACCTTTCAGCTCGATTTTTTCAGTAGAAGCTAACGATTTCGTTTGAGGTTTTCTTCATGTTGATCAGCTGAACGTCCCCACAAAGTCAAAACGCCCCAACAACATGCCCCCTCCCACACACAGGTTTGTGTTCTCTATACAAACAATCCTTACTTACTGTTAGCATTCCTCTTTCCGAATGTCCATCCATCCATCCATTTGGAGCCTGGAGCCTATCCCATGGGACTCAGGGGACTCGGGACTCAGCATGGCAGGGCGCAGTCACAGGGCGCAGACACCCATTCATACACTACGGACAATTTTGATATGCAAATGCATGTCTTTGGACTGGGGGAGGAAACCGGAGAACCAGGAGGAAACCCTGGAAGTACGGGGAGAATATGCAAACGCCACACACACACACACACACACACACACACACAGGGAGGTGGGATCCGAACGCTCGAACCTGTTTACCTTTAAAACTGCCTCCAACCTCTTTAACACCGTTTGCTCTGATCTGCTTTTGGATCGAATCCTGCTTTGGATTTTCCTTTCTTCTTATTTTCCTTTTTATTTCATTATACATTTCTCAAACTTCTTTACTGATATAGACATCGAACTTGCATAAGCTTTCTTTAGTTTAGAATCCTAAACTGAATTAAATAATCACCGTAGAGTCCGAACGCTTGCGGTTTGTGACCTCGTTTAAACGCAGCATCTCACTGAGGAAGCAAGAATTTAAACATTTTTTTTATCTTCAGCAAAGGAACATCGTGATTCAGCTCACGGTACTGCAGCAACAGCACGGTAATTTCATCGGACTGCAACACAGAGGGGTTTCTTTCTGCTTTGCCTTCTGGAAATCGAGCCAAAGGAGGAGGAATGTCACGGAGAGACGGGTTTTTAGGCATTCATGGGTTTTACTGGATGACTGTGGAGAATGGAGAATTTGATACGATACAGAGATTCAGAGGTTTGAGCACGTATGTGTAACGCACGGTTAAGCGTTCATCACCGTCTAACACCATCCATCACCGTCCATCACCATCTAACACCGTCCATCACCGTCCATCACCGTCCATCACCGTCTAACACCATCCATCACCGTCCAACACCGTCCATCACCATCCATCACCGTCCATAAACATCCATCACCGTCTAACACCATCCATCAACGTCCATCACCATCTAACACCATCCATCACCGTCCATCACCGTCTAACACCATCCATCACCATCCATCACCATCTAACACCATCCATCACCGTCCATCACCGTCCAACACCATCCATCACCATCTAACACCATCCATCACTGTCCATCACCGTCCAACACCATCCATCACCGTCTAACACCATCCATCACCATCCATCACCATCTAACACCATCCATCACCGTCCATCACCGTCCATCACCGTCCAATACCATCTAACACCATCCATCACCATCCATCACCGTCCATCACCATCCATCACCGTCTAACACCATCCATCACCGTCTAACACCATCCATCACCGTCCATCACCATCTAACACCATCCATCACCGTCCATCACCGTCCATCACCATCCATCACCGTCCATCACCATCCATCACCATCCATCACCATCTAACACCATCCATCACCGTCCATAAACATCCATCACCGTCTAACACCATCCATCACCGTCCATCACCATCTAACACCATCCATCACCGTCCAACACCATCCATCACCGTCTAACACCATCCATCACCGTCCATCACCGTCTAACACCGTCCATCACCATCCATCACCATCTAACACCGTCCATCACCATCCATCACCGTCCATCACCATCCATCACCGTCCATCACCATCCATCACCGTCTAACACCATCCATCACAGTCCATCACCGTCCATCACCGTCTAACACCATCCATCACAGTCCATCACCGTCCATCACCGTCCAACACCATCCATCACCGTCACGTATGCGTTAGCTTTCGCCTCTGTACGCTAATCAATCAGCTCTGCACACGTTTCCTACCCTGTAATGTGCATACACTCACATATGGAAATAGAATTGTGTGCTCGTAGCATTGTGTGTGTGTGTGTGTGTGTGTGTAAACTCACTGAGTAATTTGGTGAAATTACCAATCTGCATCGAGGAAGAAAACATTGCCAAGAGCTCTGATGCAAATGAAGGAAGAATGGCACGGGATCAATAGAGAAGAAAACCTCCCTGCTGCTTGCTAAATTATCTGGGAATGCTTTGCTCATTTATTGCCAGATGGTTAATGTTTTTATTTCAGTCGTCACGCTGTTCAGAAATGACGAGTCAACAAGCACCTTGAAGACACAACCTTCACACAAACAAACAAAGGATTCCGGAGTCAGGATTTTATGACAACTCAGTTGTGTGTGAGGTTTCTGTTGTTGTTGTTGTTGTTGTTGTTGTTGTTGAGCTAATCTCTCAGTGTATCAGTGAGCTAGCACATTTCTCAGCCATGATACGAGCATCTATTATCTGTAAGGGTGATGGATGAGAGCAGCAAGACAGAGAAAGCAACTCCTGCAGTTTTATGTATTAAACTTCTCCAGGCTCCCGCGCGATAGATCTTCCACTTTCTCGCTAATGGGCCGAAAAACAGTACGGCGTTGTTCTCGACGGCTACGCTCACGCACGCAAAGATTAAAACTCGCAACGCTCATTTGCATACACTTTGGTTTTCAAGATACAGAATAAAGCTGCGGTCGCTTTTCTTTCATAAACGACACAGCCGGGAGGCTGGAGAGAGTTCAGAGACGGGAGAAAAAGAGAGAGATATATATTGCTCAGAATTGTGTCTCCGCTCGTGTGGGTGATAAAACAGTTAGCACCACCCGTAAGTCACTCTTCCAGGCTTTACTCCGTCCCCAAGGGTTTCTAGACTCGGCGACTAGTGAGACTAATTTTTAATTTATTATTTTTTAAAATCGCCCTCCCATTCATCCCGTGCAATTTGTACCGATAAAAACTCCGTTTCAAGTTGCTTCCGTTTCCCAAAATGTACGCGGATTTAAACGGACTTCACACCTTCGGCAACCCGATGAAGAATGTACTCTGTTTCAGACATAATACATCAGTAAACAAATGCCATCAGGTGGATTCTTTTGGGCGTTTGTGGGACAGAGCAACAGCAGTGTTTGGTACGTCAGACTTTACAACCGAAACGATCCGTTTTTATTGAAAAAAATTTTTTAAAAAAGACAAAAAGGTTAAACCCCAAGAGTTCCATCAGATGTTCAGTCGTCTCTCAGCCTGTCGGGTTCAGACCCATCGCTCATATCGGTGTAACGTGAGCTGAGGGGATACTCCAGTCCCGTCGCTCGCTGTCTGATCTGGGCTCCTGTGTGGCCCGCGCCAGGCCTGGTGCTGAGCGCTGCCGGGCTTCGCTGTACACACCGCGTACTGGAGGTCATTCATATGAATGAACACGCCCTAAACGCCAACCTGCCTGGGGGTTAGGTCTCTCTCTCTCTCTCTCTCTCACGAACACACTCACACACACACACACACACACACACACACACAAGCCCCAAAAGAGAGATGAAGATGAACGACCGAGTGTGTAAGACAGGATGAGTTCATTAGCTCGCCCTGAGGAAGATGGAGGAAGGAGGGAAATATGGGATAAGTTAACACCATGCAAAACACACGCACACACACACACACACACACGGATGTATAACACCAAATACACATCCATAGGTTTGTTCGGAAAAGAATTCAGTTTGTTTCTCTGAAACGTTTGTCGTCTTCATGAAGATGAAGATCTACAGCTCCAGCGTTTAAACCCACACCAGCTCGGTTTAAGGAAAACTTTGGAAGACGAAATTCCTCAACAGCTTTCAACAAATTCCCATTTCCGTTTGAAGGAATACCCGACACTGGAGACTCCTTCCATAAATGCCATATAAACATCTCCCCATTTAAAAGCATTTCGCCGTGTCAGCCATCAGTTACGCACGCATTTCTTTTTAATCCGTTTTATTATGGACGAAGCGTCCGCCGTACGAGTCCCTGCGCGTG
>NC_071264.1:29721007-29748507 GCF_023375685.1 Ictalurus furcatus | reverse complement strand
CAGTTTTGTACAGAAGGAGCGAGAAAGTCTCTGCGAAATCGAGTTCAGGAATTTGATCCGAACGTGCACGCACGTGTCATTTGAGATGTAATGCGCTTTTCCAGGCAAAACAATGCAAAAATATCGAAACATTAAAAAAAAGAAGCAGCATAATTTGCTCGCAGAACCCTTTAGCCTTACAAAAGACCTTCAGCATTAAATCACACATCGATTTTTTTCCCCCGCCTGTATGAGGCCTCCTGGTGCTAATAGACCCTGAGAACCCTGACAGCTCAGATTCATGACCTGCGAGTCATAAAGTCCTCTCCAGAATTCCTGCTGACCGAAAAAACAAGCTGGAGAATATAAGCTGCTCGAGCTACGGGCATTCTGTCTCCTTACCTTCGCTTCAATTATTCATGTTAAATATCTAAGATTCGCTAACATTTAAAATTCCATCACTGGAAGGAAACAAAGAGCACCTGAGCTCGTAACGTCCATCTGAGACTTAATGCACAGCGGTGGTACGCTGCAATTCCAGTAATGTGCAGCTCGTAAGTATTTACAGTCCACCCGAGGCCGTCCGCACGAGAGCCGCAAATCTAAAAGCCGACCCGGCGCGGCGATCAGACCTCTCCCACGTTAATGCGCTGCACTGATGTAATGCACTGCGAACGGAGACCCACGTGTCCGTGTGCACCGCTCCGACCCCGTCTACTCCTACACCAGGTTTAACGCTCAGGAAAAAGACCTCGGGTTGCCTGACGATGCGGACGGAGACGACGTGTATCGAGGTCAAAGCCGCAAGGATCAACACACGGCCCACTCACGTCTTCAGGGCTGAACTGAAGAAGAAGAATAAATAGAAAACGGGAGGAATGTCTCGGGTTGTAAGAACGGCGAAATGGAAAAGAAAAAAAACAAACCAACAGAAAGAGCTGCGAATGTTTCGGGTTAAAAATAAAACTCACTCGGAATGGAGAATTCTACATCACATCCTGTGTTACAATCCGACTCGATTACAGCTCGATGACCATCCGTAATAAATCACTGCCATGTTGCGTTACGTTCCACGCTACAGTACGTCACATCGTTATGTTTCACGTTACGTTCCACGCTACAGTACGCTACATTTCATCACATCATGTTACGTTACGTTCCACGCTACATTTCATTATAATGATAACGAGTCTTTATCGGTCACGTGTACATTACAGCACAGAGAAATTCTTTTCTTCGCAGACCCCGCCATGTTAGGAGGTTGGGGTCAGATTGCAGGGTCAGCCATGATACAGCGCCCCCTGGAGGGGAGAGGGTTAAGGGCTTGGCAGCTTGGCAGTGCTGGGGCTTGAACTCCCGACCTTCTGATCGGTAACCCAGAGCCT
Source organism: Ictalurus furcatus (assembly GCF_023375685.1). Classification (NCBI taxonomy): domain Eukaryota; kingdom Metazoa; phylum Chordata; class Actinopteri; order Siluriformes; family Ictaluridae; genus Ictalurus; species Ictalurus furcatus. The sequence goes on along the minus strand of NC_071264.1, from coordinate 29,747,143 downwards.
TAACCGCCAAGCCGCCACCGCCCCTATTCGGTTACATCATGGTAAATGGTAAATGCACTTCTATAGCTCTTTTATCCAAAGCGCTTTACACTGGTTCTCATTCACCCATTCACACACACACACTCACACACACTCACCAACGGTAGCAGAGCTGCCATGAGGCGCTATCTTGCCATCGGGGTTCAGTGTCTCGCCCAAGGACACAAGTGGAGTCACGCGGGCCGGGAATCGACAACCCGCTCTCCCACCTGATCCACAGACAAATTATGTTAGTTTACATTATATTCCATTATGGTATGTTACACTACACTACCCCCCCCCCCCGCCCCCCCCATCTGCATATATGTCGTTAAAATGTACGTTAAAGTACTTAATGCATTAACGTCTAACATGACCGATGCTTGATCACTCACTTCCTGAAATACCACACACACACACACACACACACACACACACACACACACACACTACATCGGCACCTCGAAGCAATCTCTAAAAATACGATATTTATTTATCTTTATAACAATACACCCGGCGCTCCTGACCTCCTGACCGAGTCCATCCTCAAGGAGTGCTGAGACTCAGAGCTCTTTCTGAGCGTGCGGGATCTTCTCGGAGCCTGCTGCCCGGCTGAGCCCTGGGGCTCGGAAATAATTGGCTTCGTATTCAGGATATTCAGAGCTCATTTTGTTTTAATGCTGTGGGCCATCACCCTTTTTAAACACACCGTCTCCGTGGCAACCTCGAACCTGGACGTCCACTGATCACCAAAGTGTTTCGCTGTGCTCCAGTCATATCCGAGGAGCTTCAAAGCTGAACTTTTTAAAAGAACTTTACTTTTTTAGTTTTTTTAAATAAAGCTTTGGTTGAACTACGCCCTGATGGATGTCAGTAAAATATATATATATATATATATATATATATATATATATATATATATATATATATACATATACGATCATCCTGAAATTCTTTAATCATTTCTTCTCTCCCTGCCTGTCAGTTACTCTCTCTATAGTAACAGTGGACGCGCCACTCATAATAAAGTAATTATGGATTGATAAATGACGTGGTGAAGTTTTCTTTTTGTATGGAAACGTTTCTTTAACCTTTTTACGGAAGGAGTCTCCAGTGTCAGCTGGAACTGTAAGTTTTCAGACATCTTCAGGACAGAGGAGTTTCTCGTTCTTTGCAGTTTCTCAGTAACGTGCGTAACAAGCTGCTTTAACGTAAGTGAGAACTTACGTATCTGTAAATACAACCCCAATTTCCGAAAAAGTTGGGACAAAGAGGAGTGATGTGTAAATGTACTTTGACGCATATTTCAACAACAACAACAACAAAAAAAATGATAAAGACAAGGTATCTGATGTTTTATCTAATCAACTGCGTAGTTTTCTTGAAGGTAAACGTTTATCCTGAAATCGATGCATGCGACACGTTCCGGAAAAGTCGGGACAAGGGAAATTTAGGACTAATAGCGATGTGACGAGCTGAAATAGGAAGGAAACAGGTGAGGCAATCGTCTAATCATGGTACAACCCAATTCCAGAAAAAAGCAAAAAAGGGGCAACAAAAGGCTGGGAAAGTAAGTGTTACTAAAAAGAAACAGCTGGAGGAACCTTTTGTAACTAATTAGGTTCATTGGGAACGGGTCAGTAAGATGATTGGGTATAAAAAGAGGATCTTAGAGAGGCGGAGTCTTTCAGAAGTAAAGATGGGATGGAATCTGGATAGAAGCAGATGTTGCACTAAAACCTGTATACACCTTTCAGCATTGATGGTGCCTTTCCAGATGTGCAAGCTGCCCATTCCCTAGGCACTAATGCACCTTCATACCACCAGAGACGCAGGATTGTAAACTGAGTGCTGATAAAAAGCGGGGCGGTCCCTCTCCCTTTCTGTGTTCTATTGTGGATAACATATGGGTTTAGGAGATTTGCAAATCATTGCGTTCTGTTTTTATTGACATTTTACACAGCGTCCCAACTGTTTTGGAATTTGGGGTCGTATATAAGGAGCCTCCAAAAAAGGCCGAGTCCTTCAAGAGCGAGGACGGGTCGAGGCTCGTTAATCTGCCAACAGATTCATCAGTGAATAATCCGACACTTTGAGAAGAACATTCCCCGAAGACAAATCGGGAGGATTTTGGGCGTTTCAGCTTCTACACTTAATTAAAAGATTGAAGGAATCCGGTCAAATCTCGGTGCGTAAAGGGCGAGTCCGAAAACCACTTCTGAACGCGCGTGATCTCTGATCCGTCAGACGTCACTGTCTTAAAAACCGCCATGAGTCTGTAATGAGATCCTGACATGGGCTCGGGAATACTGCGGTAAACCTTTGTCAGTCGACACCATTCGCCGCTGCATCCACAGATGCGAGTTAAGGCTTTACTATGCAACGCAGAAGCCGTACATCAACACTGTCCAGAAGCTCCGCCCACTTCTCTGGGCTCAGTCTCATCTGAGATGGACAGTAGTACAGTGGAGTCGTGTTTTGTGGTCCGACGAGTCGACGTTTCAAATAGGTTTAGGACAAAACAGCCGTCGTGTTCTCCGGGCCGAAGAGGAAAAGGACCGTCCGAGCTGTTATCAGCGTCAGGTCCAAAAGCCAGCGTCTGTCATGGTATGGGGGCGTGTCAGTGCCCATGTTATCAGGGCGTGTCAGTGCCCATGGTATGGGGGCGTGTCAGTGCCCATGGTATGGGGTGTGTCAGTGCCCATGGTATGGGATGTGTCAGTGTCCATAGTATGGGGGCGTGTCAGCGTCCATGTTATGGGGGCGTGTCAGCGTCCATGTTATGGGGGCGTGTCAGGGTCCATGGTATGGGGGCGTGTCAGTGCCCATGGTTTGGGGAACATACACATCTGTGAGGGCAGCATTAATGCAGAAAGATATGTACACATTGTGGAGCAACATACGCTGGCGAATGGAGAGTAGTAACAGTAAACAGATAGCCCTTCTTGGTATCTCGTATTTTTTCTGTTTTGCGTTTATTAAAGCAACACCTTCAGCATGAAGCAGTCATTAACAGTTAGTCCCCGAACTCCATAAACATATAAATATGGCCGTTTTGAGATGTTTATCAGCCTAAATGATGAAATCATGACTTCTCCATTACATCTCACGACGTTTACAGTCCTTCAGCACTTATAAACCGACCGCCGAACACGTTCTCACGTTCGAACTCGGAAATGATGCCATCACCGCTTTTCATTTTCACCTCCAGTCCTTGAAGAGCCGTGATAATATCTGGGCAATAAAGTAAATTAGCAGTAATATTAACGCAAACTCCCACGTCGCCGTCTCACAGCTTCATTAGCGTGGCGTCTCCTTCTCCTGCTCGTCTAATGTGCAAATTAGCAGTAAACACAGACACAAATCCTCTCCCTCACACCCGGACCTCAGCCCATAACGAGAAGCTCTTTAAATTAGAAAGCGTCCTGCCTTTCGCAGATGGTGCACGAGCAGACATTCAGCGAGAGACCCACGTGACTTTATAACCACGTTCACGTAGCTTATGGCTAATCTTTTTAATTGCTTGTTTATGGCACGGGGACGCGGTAATGTCGGACGGCTGGCTGTCGGATTTGTTCACGGGAATGATTTTGCACACGAGGAGGAGATTTAAGAGCGGGTTTGATTACTTTGGTCTCCAACGAACCAAAGAAGAACTCCGATTAAATGATATGAACACTGGAGGGGTTTTTAAAATTTTTTTTTTTTTTTATCTCTTTCAGCCATCCACAGATATGATTTAGAAGCTCTTACTGGTTTGCAGATGTTTTTCATCCTCTCCAGAGGTGAACTGAGACTTACAGGGTTGACTTTTTCGAGAAAGAACTAGCGAATACAAAACATTACAGAAGTAACGTCCACGCTAGCATCGGCACGAGGACATTAAAGGCTCACTCACACCACGCGAACATGCTAACGTGCTAACATGGCAGCGTAGCGCTCGTGAGAGCTTACTGTGAAGACAAAAGGACAGCGACTGCACCCGTGACCGTCCTCGTAAATCATCACGAGTCGGGTTTTGCGTTATACAGTGCGCTTGAAAGGGAAGTCACTTGCTAATGCTAACTTTGAAGGCTAGTTAAGCCAAAAGGTTGTGGAAAGGGTTCGGCGGGTTAAAGACACAAACGAGAGAACTTACTTTTCTTCTTCTTGTGATCTTCAAGAAATCTGGCTGATGCAACGTCCTGCTGTGGAATATTCCCTAAGGGTGAACGTGTTCAGGGTCGAGAGGATGTTATATAAACACGTTTCAGGCATGAGATGTAACGGATTCATACGTTAATAATATAAATATATATAAAAAATCATTTTTTAAAAAAATGAATAAAGAATTTGAATGACTCGAGTCAACTTCATGGTGCAGTGGAGTCACGGCGAACTCGGCTACGTGACAGTGCCGCTTATGAACTTTTTGTTTCAGACATGGAGCTCCACTCGTGTTTCGCATTTCTTTGAATTTTATTTCTCGCACAGATCTGTAGACGTAATATCAGCGGAGCACGGACGTCTCCTCCACGAGCAGCATCTCGAATCTCTGATATCTCATGGCCGGCTTTTATTCTCTCCGTCTGCGTCCTCTCTGCTCTCTCTGATCGCGTTCCATTAGCGTCCATTTGCAGAGCGCGGGTTAGCGGCGATTTCCTAATGAACTCAGAAACGCTGTGAAATTTCCACTTCTCCTTCGCCATAACGACCGGCGCTCTAATTATCGCTCTCTTGGCGGCGTTAAAATAAAGAAATAAAAAATCCGCCCACTTCTCTTCTCCCCTCATGCATTATATCGCTGAAGAGACCTGCGAGCGTTAAAGCAGGATCAACGTTTCGTTAATGCCTCAGCGCTCAGTTTCCCTCTTTCACACATCTGTGTGGGGAGATACGGGGGCTAATACTTTTAATGACAGACTGTAGTGAGCTAGTTTAACGTCAGCTGGTTTGTTAGTGAACTCCGTTGACAAACTGCTAGCGAGTCGCCCTTCGATGAACTGATGACTTGGCGGGATAACATTCGCGCTGTGTTTCAGTGGCGTAGCACGTGTTGGAACGGACCGTGTCGTTCAACCGTGCGACTAGTTGTAAACACAGGGTGCCAATACTTTTTAGCCACCAGCTGAACAGCGCTGCTGGTTTTTTTTTTTTTAGTCGCTCTGAACGCTGCGGTTTAGCTTCAAAACGTCCGAACGTATTTTTAAATGGCGTAAAAGCCCAACATCTGGAATAAAGCACAGCTCCAGCTGTGATGACATCATCAGTACGGGACGTCACGCAAGGGAACGTTAGAGCGACGGTTAATAATCCTGCTGTAGGAGAGTAAAATTGGGTAAATAGAGACCATACACACACACACACACACACACACACACACACACACACACACGCCCTCTACAGGTGAGGAGGAGTGGGCGTGGCTAAGCAAAGGAGAAGAAAAATCTGGAATAAATAATAATAATAATACAATAGTAAGAAATAAATGATTTCAAAAAAATTAATGTAATAAAATACACAAAATAAGTACAAAGTAAACAAATAAAATATAATAAAGTAAATAAAAGAGTGAATAATATATAAATACAATATAAATAAATAAAAAAATGATGCGAAACTAGAACCAAAACAAGGGGCGTGTTTTCAGTAAATGCTGCAGATGTTTCGATGTGTGCTGGATTTCTCCTCACTCTCCTTCTGCACTTTATCACCAAAACCACCTTCTTCTTCCTCTTCTTCTTCTTCTTCTTCTTCTTCTCCTCTGCACCTTTAATTTACTGTAACGATGAAATTATGAAGCAGTGAAAATATCTGGTCCTCGTCTGCGGCTCCAGATTCACCTCCTCCGAGCTGTGTAATTATCATCAACATCAAACATCATTTAGCACAGAGAGAGAGAGAGAGAGAGAGAGAGAGAGAGAGTGTGTGTGTGTGTGTGTGAAAGTGTGTGTGTGGCTTCCAGCTGCACAGTTGTGTAATTACAGGAGCTCTCAGGACTTTTGTTTTGTTGTGCTGGAGATAAAAGTCAGCGTGAATAACTGACGGTACGACTCATTAACTTCTGTCATGCTGTAACACAACGTGTGTGTGTGTGTGTGTGTGTGTGTGAACATCACTGTATCCAACATGGACAGGACATTAAACCCACACAACACAATCATGCTGGTGAAGTGAACCCGAATAGAAGCGGTTGCGGAGATGAATTACGATCTCCTTCAGCAGCACGAAGAGAAAACACACACACACACACACACACACACACACACACACACACAAACACACACACACGAACGCTGAACGCAGCAGTGACACGCGATGAACAGATAAAACACACCGTCTCAATATTTATAACCCTACTTTAAATATTAAAAATAGAGCGTGTTGACTCAACGGCACACGATCAGGTTACAGTAACGACCGACTTCCGTCACTTAAAGGGGCGGTCTGTAACTTCATTCATTTCACTATGGAGATCTTCGACCTCTTAACATTTACATTAAGTTCAAATATACTTTAAAAAAACAAACTGAAATCACAACGTTTCAAGTTAATGGATTTATTCCTTTTAAAAATGAGCTCCGCCCCCACCCACCCCTCCCCCACCCCAGCAGGAGCAGAGCTGGCCAGGGTTGTTTGTTTTGTTTGTTTGTTTCTTTCTTTCTTTATTATTTACACTAAACAGATGAGGTTAGTTCTGGAACAAGGTTGTGAGTGGTGCTCAGGTGGAGGCGAGTTTAAAATCTAAAAAATAAAGTTTAATCTAATCAATTTCCACAAACAAACTGAAAGCGTACGTGCAGGCGGTGTGTGTGGTGTGTGTGTGTGTGTGTGTGTGTGTGTGTGTGTGTGTGTCTGCGATGTACAGAACTGTTTCTGTTGGAAGGTATATAGCTAAGATTGCTAGAAGAGTGAAAGGGATTATGGGAAGTAAGGATTAAAGGGATTACAGACGCGCAACAGCATTTCGGCTCGTTTCAGGGATTTCTCACGGCGGCTGAAACCTGGCAACCCTGTGCCCATGAATCCGTTTCCTTAAACGGTGTGTGTGTGTGTGTGTGTGTGTTTGTGTAAATACTTTCAGTTTTATATATTATTAAGATTGAATTAGATTAATCATGAAAACAGAAATAAAACAGGAAACAGGATGATGTAAATACATAACGCAAGACAACGGAGCGAGGTTTCGTCGTCTCCGCTCATACACTGTACGAGTTCTCGTCAACATTAGTCCAGAGAGAGGTGTGTGTGTGTGTGTGTGTGTGTGTTTTCTGCAGTGACAAGGATAAAAAATAGAAAAAAAAAAATCATCGTGCATGTATTTTTGTCATTAAAAGTCTCCAGTTAAACGTCTTTGTGTAGAAATGAAGGTGGAAGTGTGTGGAAGTGTGCGGAGATTTTCAGAGGAAGGTGCGCGGGAGGTGCGCGTGAGGCGTGCGCCTCTGATGGCGTATGGATACCACAAAACCTGCAGGGAAGTGTAAAGTAACCGGAACTACTTTTTACCTTCGGAAAGTTGGGTAAAAGTTTGTAAGAACGGCTCCTGGAAGTTCACCTGGGTCTCGGCGTTCCCGTGCTGCACGGCTACAGGTTTCCAGCTCTGTGTTTTATAATAATAATAATAATAATAATAATAATAATATCATCGTTTAAACATTTTATACCCGAAGAAAAAAAAAAAGAAAAAGAAAAGGCCCAAGACGTGTAATCTAAGGCTGAAGAAGTTCCTGTTCTTTTCTCAGCACAGGGAAGGGAAACGAGTCTAAATCCTGCTCCCAGCACTTCATGATAATCGAATGATTATAGAGCGCGCGCGCGCGTGTGTGTGTGCGTGTGTGTGTGTGTGGGGAAAGTTTAAAGTCGGGATCTAAAAGGCAGCAGATTGTGATGAGAGTGGTGTATGATTCTCTGCAGAACTCTAGAGAATTCTCAGCACGTCCACGTGTCCTGCTGGGTCTGAAACGCTAACGCTGCTCGCTCATGTCCGCTTCACTAGAACAGCTCATTAACACACACACACACACACACACACACACACACACACACACACACACACACACACGAGACGTAGAGCAGGCGGAGGAAGCGGGCGGGCGAGTGAGCGTCCAGGACTGGCGCTGATGGAGCGTTTACTGCAGGTGTGTTAAAGCGGCGTGCCGCAGGAGTCCAGCGCTGAACAGCGTGCGGTGTTTAACACACCTGAGTCAGCGTGATGATCAGCGCATGGCCGAGTCAGCAATCACACACACACACACACACACACACACACACACACGTTCAGTGTGAGCCTCACAATGCTCACATGACTGTAGTAGTCTTCATACTGTATTTATTTATTTATTTATTTATTAAACATTCTACTCCTTAACGTTCTTCAGGCTCTTTATATTAATAACTTTATATTCTATTAATATTTAAAATGTGACAAATAGTTTAATAAATAATAACCCAGTATATAAAGTAAGGCAGTTACTCACAGTTGGGACGCGGAGTGAAGCGTAAATAAAAACAGAACGCAGTGATCGGTCGAGCTCGTAAACCCGTACGTTATTCACGACAGGACGCAGAAAACGCAGCAGGTGTTTCAACGGAGGAAATCTTCCGCTTTAAGGAAATAACACACGGTGATGTTGAATTCGATGGCTGCAACACGTCTCAAAAAAGTTGGGACAGGGACGAGGCTAAAAATGTGTTTGGTTTAAATACTTCAACACACACACACTTCAGTCATAATAAAAACACACACAGCCTGCGTTTATACACACTTAATATTTATAATGCTGAATACAAAAAACCAACGACTGTAATACAGAACAATTTACGTAAGAAAAAAATTATAAATATTTGTCAGAACGACGGATAAAAACGTCCCGCTGAAGAGGAAGAAGAGAATAAGTCAGAGTCTGTTTTGGTCCACGTTGGGGGGATGGGGGGGGGGGATTGGGGCTAGCTGATGTTGGTCCAGGACGCGAATATGGGTTTATTGCTTAAACATTAAAATCAGGACGGACTGGAGCTCGACGTCAGAGTCGTGACGCACCGAGCCGCCGTTAAAGAACTAAAACGCCAACCGGGGCAGAACACTGATCACCATCCTGCACGTGTGAAGGGAACGTCACCAGCAGGGGGCAGCAGACTGGATTTATCACTGAAGAAAAAAAAAACAAAAAACACGCACACAAGGGCGTGGAGCCAACCGAGTCCACACTGGATTACACCGAGCGGAAAAGCTGAAGCGCTGATCGAAAATGACACTACAGGGGGAAAGTTACGATTTATAATTAACGCAAAACCAGGAATATATGATTCATGATCTCAACAGCCAATCAGAGAGCTTGCTTTCTCTTCCATCGCCTACCAGCACTACTGAGGTCCAATCACTACCAAAGGCTCAGGACACGCCCCAAATCCAACGAAGAGCTAGGTGTGTCAGAACTCCAACACCAAAACAGAGCGTTTCAGTACCCATAATCCCCCACACACACATACACACACACAGCAAAGCAATCACCATGGAGATGGGCGTGAACCTGGAGAGAACGTTTACACAGCACACAGAACCGACGAGAACCGACGACGATGACACGACACCGCATTCGAGACGAAGAAATATAAAAGCCGGAGCGGAACACAGAAAAGTCGTATAGAAAGCTGATGACGCGTGGAGTGATGACGCTTTTACGCTGGGACAGTATGAACGCTATGGTACGGCGGATTGTGGGTGGAGCTAGAAACGGCGATTGCTGATTGGTCAGACAGCGTGTTCATTCGAGTCTGATCTAATCTAAGGATTATTCGTCTGACTGAGATTTATGTCTTCATATTAAACAATAAAACACAAATCAGACCCTGTTGTTTGTGTTCAGTGTTAAAACCAGGAAATGATGTCACCACCCCGCAAGCTCCACCTACTCGGACGGGTACCGTTACGCGATCTTAAACAGACACGGGGTACCTGTACGTGTACCGTAGCGTACCGTACTGCCCGGTGGAAAAGCACTGTCATCAGGGTCAGAGAGCAGGAAATGTGTTTGATGCTGAGGTCACTTCCTCCTCCAGTTCCTCTGCTGCTCTCTGTACAGGAACCGCAGAGGAACCGTTCATGTATCGTATCTGAGGGACACGGTTCCGCATCAGAACCTGCCACGTGTCCTGTATGAGCCAGACGGGTTAAAAGGTCACAGTTCGGATATTATGGGACGGCGTTCAAGGGATCTGTATCTGCAGCTCTTCCTCCTCGTCGTCGGGGTCGCTGGCCGGGCGCTCGGGGTCATCGGGGCAGAACCGCGACGAGGACGACGACGTTCTCATCTTCCCGAACAGGCCCGGGTTCTGCTGACGCCTCAGCCTATCAGAAAACGGCAATAAACAAATAAATAAATAAATCAACAAGAGGGGAAAACGTGTGATCTGGAATCTTCTTAAATGTAAAATGTCAGACTATGGAACGCTTGGATTAGTTCCTGGGAAGGTTCCTGTCGCTCTACAAGAGGAACATTAACAGGAATCGGTTCTGATGAATTGCTGGGTTTTAGTTGATCAGAACCTTTTTCAGGATTTCATAACTAAACTTTAACAATCATTTGAACTACAGCCCAGGAATTAAAATCAGACCCGGTTCCTCCAGCGGGAACCTAAAAGTTCCTGATTTCTAAAACAGGTTCCTGTCATGGAAATATGAACAGTTTTTTTTTTTTTTTTTTTTTTTTTGGAGTTCCTCTTTCTGAGTTGGTACTTTATTGTGGATCGGGAACGACCGTAGAGGAGACTCTTAAAAAAAAAAAAAAACATTTGTAAACGGTGTTTGAATCTGCAGCACGTTTCCACAACACGCCGGTTTGCTGTTTTAAGTGGAGAGACAAAAAAACACAACAACCTGCAGTGGGTTCTTTAGGTGGCGTGTGTCTATAAAAACAAGAAGAACAAGAAGAATAAAAAGGAGTGTGTGTGAAGTGGTGCTCTGTGCGTGTGCAGCAGGTCTGCAGCGACACTGACGTCAACGCCGTTTTCATGAAACGAAGCAGAACCCATAAGGAGACGTGTTAATGCCGGCTACCCGAGGTCCCATCCTCACCACGGCGAGTTCTCCGAGCCACTAAAAATAGATAAAAATATCTACGGGATGATTTATTAGAGCGAGAGTCAGGAGGACCGAGGTGTGTGTTTTGTGATGATTCCACTTTAATTTACATTTACAATGCAATCTGTCTTCGTGCAGTCGCTCTGAAATCTGTGCTTTAGTGGACAAAAATAAAACAGGAGGTAAAATACAGCATGCTGAATTCACTGAAAAACACACACACACACACACACACACACACACACTCCTCCGTGCCCAGAGTAGAATATAGATGCTGTGTCTCTGTACTACTTTGTGCAGACACGACATCCTAATCCTCCAGATACCTTTCAGCAAACAATACCTGCCTGCCGGATAAACCCGCCCACACACCGGATAAACCCGCCCACGCGACTGGATAGACATGCACCGGGTAAACCCGCCCACACACCGGATAAAACACTTGCTTTAAAGGGGTCGTGTACTGCATTAAAGAATTTTTTTATAATGTTCTCTGAGGTCCACTTATAATGTTAGCAAGATTTTTACATCAATAAACATCATAATTTAGAAGTAACAGACTATTTCCTATCCTGTTTTTGACCCGCTCTTTGAAACACTCTGTTTCGACAGACGTGCTGCGTTCAAGACGTGGAAGTAAACGCCCGCTTGTTTCGCTGACGTCCCACAACATTAAATGTAACTATAAACGGATAAACAGTATGACGTGTTCTTTAATAAATCCCTGGGGTGCAAGAGGAATAAAACACTCGGGGACAAGTTGTTAGAGGAAAATAATCATCTCCAGGGTGGTAACAGTAAGTCCGCTTCATCACACTGACTTTACCGTCAGGGAAAGAGACGTTAATCCCACCGTGACGCACGTCTTCAGGCAGCGATCTCTCAGATTCCCCGCATATTTTAGCATTTTAAAAATCTTTAAAGGTTTAATGCGTTATATTTTAGATTAATACAAGTTTGGTCCTTAGGGATCTGAAAAAGTCAGCTCTTGAATTCCATCTCTATCAAGTGACTCAATTCAACAATAAAAAAGTGGATCTGAAAGAGTCGACTCGTTTCAGTGAGTCAGATCATTTGACTTGACTCACCAATAAGATTCGACTCTTTATTTCAGTTCCCAAATGGCCAAACACTGATATTTAAATTTTACATTTATCACCCTACAAAACTGGCTTCTCTTCCGTCACCGTGAAAACCCCGACCAGAATCCTCTTCTGCCAGGCCACCCTCGGTTTCCATAACAACCATGGACACATGCTCCATCTGTCACGAGACTGGCTCCACCCTCTTCTGCATTGCCATGACTACATCGAACCCTGACCTACCAGCTCTCCTAATGTTCTCTCTCACACTCGTTTACATCGTATCCTTCTCTCTCTCTCTCGCTCTCACACTGTCTCTCTTCAGGGCTTTCTCACTCTTTCTCTCAGTCTCACTCTCCTTCTGTCTGCTTCTCTCGGTCCATCTTTCTCTCTGAATACACTGCTGATATTATTATTATTATTATTATTAAAACTACTACTACTAATAATAATATTTATTTTAGGTAATGTAAGGGTGCCAGCATTTAATATATATTTTATTTTATTAAGAGTGATAGTAGCTAACAAAATGCTAACGCTAAAGTATGTGTGTGTGTGTATTGAATCATCTGCCTGATGGGGGGGATTCAGACTTCAAGTCTCCCTGTTACTACGGTAACCAACGGCTAGGCAGCTCGGGGTTGGCTGCAGGGAAGCATGAGCCAGAATGCAGGGAGCTAGAATGTGATGTGTGTGTGTGTGTGTGTGTGTGTGTGTGTGTGTGTGTGTGTGTGTGTGTGTGTGTGTGCGCGTGTGTATGCGTGCGCAGTGAAAGGACTAAGCAGTGCACACTGCAAAAGCAGCCTGCCAGCTGTGGAGGAAAAAAGAAACCTAAGTCACTGATCAAAATGGAGAGCTACTGTGTGTGTGTGTGTGTGTGTGTGTGTGTGTGTGTGTGTGTGGGGGGGGGGGGGGTGTTTTACCTGGACTGTAGATGCTCCAGCTGAACTTGAAGGTTCTCGGATTGCTCCACTTGCTCATCCAGAGATCTCTGCAACTTCCTGCTCTGGTTACGAGCATCATCCAGCTGAAACACACACACACACACACACACACACACACACACACACACACACACACACTAAAGATCATCAAACGTGTAGACAAAGCAATGTTCACACAGAGTATCTCTTTAAGAAAATATCACCATGTGCCATGATGTCACCATGAAGTAGTGGGCGTGGCTTACTTGCTTATTTGATTGACAGTCTGGCTTTTATCTGATTTTAAGAGGGCTGATGAAGGGTAATGTCAGAAACCGTTAACCAAAGTAAAAGTAGACCAACGTGTCGATGAAACAAGTTTAAACTAAAAAAAATATTATCAAATCAAATCTGGACTTGTGATGAAGATCGGACGTAAATTACGGAGATTAACGCGCACGCCATTCAGGGCGGAGTTTTCCTTTAAACAGGACGCTAACCTCATCCTCGGCCTGACCCAGCTCCTTCTTCAGCTCCTCCACCCTCAGCCTCAACTTCTTCACCTCCGCTTCGTGCTGCTCCACTCGCCGGTTAGCGTGAGCTAGCTCCGCCGTCTTCTCCTGGTACTGCTTCTTCACCTTGGTGTGGACGTGACGCAAGTCTGATAGCTCCTGCAACACACACACACACACACACACACACACTCAAATAAAATAACACAACACGTTTAATAATAACAGAAGCTTCGGAATACAAATAAACTGAAATGAAACCCGACTGTAAACGGGACGCCGTCACCTGCAACTCAGAACCAGGTTATTTTTCCTGGTTTAATATTTGTGAAAAAAAAAAAAAAAAAGCGAGGTTCTACTTGGAACCCTTTCGGAAAGGGAAACACTTTTCAAGGCTCTATAAATTTTCCAAATACAAAGAATACAAATCGTTTCGTTTTTATTGCTACGTTTCAACGTTCCTGCAGAAAGTGTGCGTGATGGTTAGAGAGCGAACGCTGTGTGTGAAGGCATTTATGGCCGCTGTGGAAAGGCTTGCTTTTTGGTCTAATATAAAAAGAAAGAAATCTGAGATCTGAAACGATTAAGTGTGGCAAATATGCCAAAAAAACCCCCCGAAGAAATCAAGAAGGGGGCAAATACTTTTCCACAGCGCTGTACTTTTACACACACAAAAAAAGTCAGATGATGAGGTTTATTAATGCTTAAAAAAAAAAAAAGTCATTTTAATTCTTTATAACGATACACGCTAAAAAGGTTAGAACCCCAGGGTTCCGAGTAGAACCTTTTCAGAAACTCTTTCTGCCAGGAAAACACTCTGTTGTGCATAGAACCTTTTAAGGGTTCTCCCAGAAGAACAACTCAAGAACCCTGAAGAATTATATTTTCACTTTTTATTAAAGCGCACTTTTCAAATTTTGTTTGAAGATCTGAAACAGTTAAGCACAACGAACTTGCAAAAAAAAAAAAAGAAGAAGAAGAAAAAAGAGAAGAAATCAAGAAGGGGGCAAATACTTTTCCACAGCGCTGTACTTTTACACACAAAAAAAAAAGTCAGATGATGAGGTTTATTAATGCTTTAAAAAAAAAAAAAAAGTCATTTTAATTCTTTATAACGATACACGCTAAAAAGGTTAGAACCCCGGGGTTCCGAGTAGAACCTTTTCAGAAACTCTTTCTGCCAGGAAAACACTCTTTTGCGCACTTTTCAAATTTTGTTTGAAGATCTGAAACAGTTCAGCACAACGAACTTGCAAAAAAAAAAAAAAAAAGAAGAAGAAAAAAGAGAAGAAATCAAGAAGGGGGCAAATACTTTTCCACAGCACTATTAGAAAGGGTTCTGAAAGGGTAGAACCTTTTTTTTTTTTTTTTAGAGGTTATTTTTTTATATATATATTTTAAGAAAGTCAGATTTTCCTGTACAAGTTTAGGTGTTTATATTTTGACTTTTTAGTGTGGGGTTCTAGAGGAACAGAAGAACCCTTAATAGTTCTTAATTAGGGACCGCTTTAAAATCAGAACGATTAAAATTAGACTAAAAGCAAAAACAAAACAAAACGAACAGAATGAAACGCGTCTCCTCCGCAGACTGCGAATAATCCTCCCTCGGAAAGGTTTCGGCGTGGAGACGCGTCCCGCTGAGCTGATAGACGTGTTATTAATGAGAAGAACGCACACCCCTCTGACGGTGCACAAACAGCTGGATCACATTTGGGAGGAAGAACTGAAAATCGCTGAGATCTGATCTCGAGATCAAAACACGCAGCGTAAAGAACACCAGGTTCCTCACGGAGAACCTTCCAGAATCTCACGACTTTTCCTGTTTTAATAAAACGTCACTGAGAGACGAACTTCCTGCTCTGATCGTTCTTCATCTTCACACTCATCAGTCCAACCTGCTTCCAAAATCATCAGACTGAAACCGGACAGGAAGGAAACACGTCTCTCTTCACGCCAAAGCTACTAAAACTGAGAGAAGCGCGAGTCTTCATCATCATCATCATCGTCATCATCACTGAGCTTCAGTTCTGAATAAATGATGGTGTGAGCCGGTGTGGGTACGCCTCTATCCGCTCTGACAAAACAGCAAACAGGCTGACTCACCACACACTCAATGACTCACCCCACACACACACACACACACTGCAGATTCCACCACATCAGCAAGCATTATTTAAAAAAAGAATAAAATCACAAAAACAACAAAATGCTGCGAGACTCCGGGATTTCAACCAAAACTATTTACACACTGACAAAATTCAAGAGCAAGTAAAATACTGAAAAAAAAACACTGGAAAAAACCCCCCCCTCAACATTAAGAAAAACTTTTAAAAACCACTCTATATTTAAAAATATGAAGAAAACACTCCACATTAAAATACTACAAACCCCTCTGCATCCAAAACAACAAAACTCGATATTAAAAAGTACTGGAAAATACTCCACAATAAATAAATACTAAACAAAAAAATGGGCAAAAATACGACTCTACATTTACAAAACACTGCAAAATCATTCGTATTATAAATAAAATAGGAAAGAAAAAAAAACAAAAAAAAAAACACGCCACGTGATTTAAAAACACTGAAAAACACTCTACCTAAAACATCCTTCAGGAACACGGGGACCGGGAGCGAGGACGGCGCGGCGGCGCATCTTACGAGCGGGAGAATGGACAAAACGCTACCAGAGGGAGATGGGGGGAAAGGGGGCGGGGCTTACAGGCAGGGAGGTTAATACAGGAAAGTTCAGACCTGTCAATCATTCCTGACCAGCTGTTTAAGTATGGGGGGGAAAAGCAGACTGCCGTTTCAGCGCATGTTGAAAAGTGGAGCTCGTGAAAGTCGGCAGAGACGATACGGACTTTACATATTCATCTTTTGGTATTTTCCATTTCACCCTAACACCCCCCCCCCCCCATAACTAATTAAAACTAATTAAATACATAAAGCTTGTTAAATGAATACTGAGGTAGATCGAGAACACACATGGTGAACGCCCACACACTAAGCCCCGCCCCCTTTCCCTAATCTCAGTGGCGATGTTTTGGTACAGGAAACACACACGCTGATTAAACAGGTTCATGTTAAAACCATCCCGAGAGCTAAATTATTACATCATCGTATGAGGCTTCTTGATAGGTCCCCCCACACCCCACACCCCCCCCCCCCACACACACCCTGACGGCCTTTAACAGATGATGAAAGAAGAGAGATGAAAGTGGGGGAAGAAGCAAAATGGAGCTCAGTAACATCAGTAATTTAAGAAAATAATTAAAGCAGTAATTTCTATCATGATGTCCTGCATCAGCATAACAGCCAGCTGGGGAGAGATACCGACGTGTATTTACACACATACATACATACATACGTGTGTGTGTGTGTGTGTGTGTGTGTGTGTGTGTGTAAACGTCCCAGGCTGCAGTGTGTTATTGATTAGGCAAAGAGGACGTGTTCCAGTTGTGTTTTACTGAAAAGAGTAAAAGATAGGTCACTGTCTCTCTCTCTCTCTGTCTCACTCTGTCGTACGTACGTGTGTGTGTGTGTGTGTGTGTGTGTGTGTGTAGGTAAACAGTGTTTTGCAGAATCAGAGTGAGTGATTAACTCTAATCCCACAGGGAGACGGCAAAACAGTCTGATCGGAGCTCGTCTGGGACAAAACAGGTTCTTTACATTAAATCCGTTAATTAACAGTCTGGCACACAGAGAGAGAGAGAGAGAGAGAGGGTGTGTGTGTGTGTGTGATCGAGTGAGTGAATGAGTGCGCACAAACGCGTTGCAGTGCTACATTTAATAAAGACAGTTAGTTTATGAAGAGTAGAGCAGTTTTAATGGAATGTTTAGTTTGTTATTTAGTGAAATAAAAACAGAACTGACAAGCATTAAAAAAAAAAAAAAAGTGTGTGGGGGGAAGAAAAAGAAATATCTGTGTGGCATAAAAATGATCAATATGATCAAAAACATCGGGGAAAATTCATAACTAAACCTTAAGAATGAAAGGAGAAGGAGAAGAAAAAAAAGATTTCAAAGGAAACCAAGATGTCAAATGTGAATGTGGAGGTTTAATCAGCAGCATTTTCTACTTAAAAAAAGGTTTAAATATTAATTCTGGGATTGGATTTAAGTGTTGCGTGTGTGTGTGTTGTGTGTGTTGTGTGTGTGTGAGAGAGAGTGTAAAGTGCAGAGGGAGGGAGGGAGTGGTGATGAATAAAACACGCTCCAGTCTGGTGAATGATCCGTGATGAAGGAGAAACGAGGGATTAGTCATGAAGCTGGAACGGGTGAACGTCTTCTACACGGCGCCGCTGACGTAAACATACAGAGATGCACATGTACAGTGTTTACAAGATACTATAGGCTCCGGCAGGAAAACACACACACACACACACACACACACACACTTAATATTTCTGAGAGCCAGACACACAAGCTCTCACCACATTAAGGGAAGCCAGTCAACGACGTCTGTAGCCGTATGCGTATCTGACTTTAAAGTGGGCGTGGCCTAAACAGGAAGGCTCACCTCATAACTCCCGTCCCGTCCAGATCGACACTTGATTTCGTCTTTATTAATGATAGTAGGGCGTGTGGGCGTGTCCAGATCCGCATATTCATACATCCTGGTATTTTTAAATGAGGGTAAAGCCTACTCCAGGTAGTTTCTCGCACGTTAAAGATCGATTCGGTGATTAGATTTCAGTACATTTCGATATTTTCTTTTGAAATATTCTCACACTGTAACTGCGCCTGTAATACCGGGTGTAGGGTCCGATATTAACTCCGCGACCTTTAACCCTGAGCTCATCAGCGATGTTCCAACCCCAACTTTTATTTCCCTTCGTCCTGCTCACCTTTTCTTTTTCCCGTTATTACCTCAGATCAATTTCCCCCGAGTGAGCCGCTGTCCTGCGCGGCAGCGCCGTTCGTCTCTCCTCATTTTCAGCTCCTCAGCACATTTCACTCATATCCTCATTGTTCACACTTTATACGCTCACTTTCACTTCACCTCTGCTGTCCTTCCTCCTCCTCCTCCTCCTCACGCCGAGTCCACCGAGGATGGACTTCGCTCCCCGCCCCCCACCCCACCGCCCCACCACCCACCCCACCGCCCCCCGCCCTGCTGCGTCCACAAATATTTAAAAAATCCGGCACACTTCACTAAAAAAAACAAAAAACAAAATAAGAGCTGAGACGAGTCACAGGGTACATCACAGGATTAATGATGTATTTTTTTTTTAAATAAAGAAATAAAATATATATATATAAAATCCAAATCTATTTGGTCAATCATTACACTATAAAAAGAATAACCGCCACACATTTTCTGTGACACACACACACACACACACACACACACACACACACACACACGTGAGGCAGTAGATCAGCAGTAATGGCACGTCATGTGCGCAGGAGAATCATAAATAAAGCGAGCAGCCGCAGCAGGTGATAACGGACAGGTTTAGACGAGATGCCAGAATGGAACCTGCGCTAATGGGAGCTCTTTAGAGAGGTCAGGGATCAGGCGCTGGCACAGGGACTATCGTTTATATTTATTCCACGCGGCCGTGGTGACGGATGACTTGCTCCTTCATTCAGAAGCGAAGGAAAAAAGAAAAAAAAAACCCCCGCCCTGAACCGTTTACATAATATTCTTTATAATTAACACCTCGCGTGCGCGCCGCTGCATTTTCACTTCGGGTTAACGGTTTCCTACGTTACCCACAATGCCGTGCTGATAAGAGGTGCAGTAGGATTTCACCCTCGCTTCATCTCGACCTAAAGATAGCGATGCAGCGGCACTTTAGTGAGAGAGACAGGCAGGTAGGCAGACAGACAAAGAGAGAAAGACAGAGAGAGAGAGAGAAAGACAGAGAGAGAGAGAGAGAAAGACAGAGAGAGACACAGAGAGAGAGAAACACAGACAGAGAGAGAGAGAGAGAACGACAGACAGAGACACAGAGAGAGAGAGACAGACCAAGAAAGAGAGAAAGGCAGACAGAGAGAGAGACAGAATCTCAGAAGCAAAACAATCCATTTCACACTGACTTTATTCCAGATGGAGGGAGTGCACGCTACAGGAGCTCATTTACACACACACACACACACAGTTTAGTCTCAGATCCTGAGGTGTGTGTGTGTGAGCGCGCGTGTGTGTGTGTGTGTGTGTAAATGAGCTCTATGCGACTCTGAACAGATGAGCACGGATACAACCTCATTAATCACTCCGAATAGCTCCGCCCCTCCTGGGCGAACGAGGGGGCGGGGCAACATCTGTGTGGATGAGCTGGCATGTGGACAGATGTTGGAAGGATGCTGATGCACTATGAAAGATACAACAGCATGCAGACACACCCGCCACACAACTGCAAAAGTTAGCGCACCCCATGGAATCGGTGAAAAATGTACAAGTTTAAACACACGGTGAATAAATAGAGAAATAAATCGCTAAATGAACAGGTTTAAATAAAAAGGTGCAAAAGGGCGTGGCAGAGACGTGACGAGGGTTTCAGGGAAGTTAAGAGTTCCTAGCGCAGATACAGACTACACCCATGTTATGGTCATGTGACCTGCTAATGAATGTACTAACCACGCTGAAGTTGATTATTTTCCTCTAACAGCACATCCCCAAGTGTTTTATTCCTCCTACACCACAGCTACCTACCGATATTTTATTCATCAAAAGAACGACCCGTCGTACCACCGAGAACCTGCAAAGAAGCGCAAACTCCTCTGTCCTGAAGATGTCGGAAAACCTAAAGCTACAGCTTCACCTATGACACTGGAGACTCCTTCCATAAATTTCACATATGCGTCCCTGTGAACGAGCTGTTGCTATGGAAACAATAACGTATTAGAACGAGAGCATTAATATAAATTTGCACTACTGTCAGAGCTGCTGTTACCGAAAACTCAGCTCTCAACTAACTAATCCTTAAAGAACGCTAAGCTATTTTATCCAGTCAGAGCTATTTCTGGCCACACACACACACTCTTCTGGACATACTGGGTGGAAGAGCACAGTGACAAAGGATATCAAGCTGAGGAACAGAGTAAAAGTGCGTGTGTGTGTGTGTGTGAGAGCGAGAGAGAGAGAGAGGAGAAAACAGTGAGTCAGGGTCGAGACAGCACAACAGTTTCACTATCAATCACACTTTGTTCCTGCGCCAGGTCCTCCAGCCACGCCCGCGCCCTCATCGACCCGTTTCTCCCAGCAGTTCTAAAAGAACCTCATCAATCTCCCCGAGTTCCTGTCTGATGCCTCGGGATGGCCGCTAGTACACAAAACTGTGTGTGTGAGTGTGTGGTGCACCACACACACACACACACACACACAAGGAAGGACTGTGAGGTACAAAATCAGGTTTTTTTCCCTCCCCGATGAACGATTGTTGCATCGATTCATTTTAGTTGCAGCATCTATAAATAAATAAATAAATAAATAAAAAAAAAAGAAGATGCATCCATCGAAATCTTCACACTCCTACTACAGCCTTCCTGTCTGAGGCATCGGGACGGCAGCTGGTACAGTGGGCGAGTTTCTCTGAAGGGTGTGGGGCGGAGACTAGTCACCAAAAAAAACAAACAAACAAAAAAAATCGATCAATAAAATAAAGACTCCAAGGCGCTGATTTACTGCGACCTCAAAAACAATGTGCAAACGAGGCGCCGTTTGTTCTTGACGGCAGCGATGGGGAGCGAATACTTAAAAGGCTTGTTTAGGGGCGGGGCTTATAATCATTCATTTGCTTTCACATACAAGAATTCCTTCTGAACCGATCGCACGATTCCGTATGTCTCTTCTGTACACGCAGGTTTGCGAAACCGTGATTATTTTAAATCAACGGGTAAGAAAAGGAAAAGAAAAAAAAAAAGAAAAAAAAAGAAAAAAACCCCCACCACAATCCGATGGTAAGAAGATCAACTTATTACGAAATCTTTGTACAAAATGTACCTGGTCTCTTCTCGCACCCTCGTCTACACGATAAAAAAAAAAAAAAAACTATAAAAAACAAAAGAAAACAAAAAAGATCAAGTTGTTCTGCTCGTCTCATCGTCGAGAACAGGTTCTCAGTAAAATCTTTCCCGGAGGAAAAGTTTGCACGTTTTTACACACGCAAAAAACATCTTGAAAACGCAGTACGCATCTCCTTTACATTAAAAAAAAAAGGGCGTGGCTCTTTCACGTCTCGCAAAGTAAAAGGCAAGGGTGCCAATACTTTAACCTTCATAAAAGCTGCCAGAAAGTAGCACGTGAGCAAACATCAACGACTAGAATACATTACCGCGAGTAAAATATATATCGATATTAAATAAGAAACAGCGATATTAAACAATATAAAAGAATTAGGATTTTTGTTTTGCCAGAATGAAAAAGGGATTAAAAAGAGAGAAAGAGAGAGAGAGAGAGAGAGGAAGAGAGAGAGAGAGAGAGAAAGAGAGAGAGAGAGAGAGAGAGAGAGAGAGAGAGAGAGAGGAAGAGAGAGAGAGAGAGGAAGAGAGAGAGAGAGAGAGAGAGAGAAAGAGAGAGAGAGAGAGAGAGAGAGAGAAAGAGAGAGAGAGAGAGAGAGAGGAAGAGAGAGAGAGAGAGAGAGAGAGAAAGAGAGAGAGAGAGAGGAAGAGAGAGAGAGAGAGAGAGAGAGGAAGAGAGAGAGAGAGAGAGAGAGAGAGAGAGAGAGAGAGAGATTCGAAGCGGAATGATGCAGAACACGGGCGCTCCTTTAAACTTCCTGTCTAAATAATATAGGGATGTTCTGCGGCGCTGGACGTCACTGAAGATTTAAAAACGTCAGCGAGACGATAAACAAGACGACGCCGGGCTAACTTTCGGATCACCCGTCATCCGAATAAATTAAACAATGAATCTAATCACGTCTCATTCTTGTACTAATCCCCGTCTCTTCATGCCGTCTGGAGCGCGACTGGAGAGAGAGGAGCAGGTGAGTCGGAGACGAGCCGAGCGTGATGACCTGAGGACGACTACGAGCTCGCGTTATAAATCTCTGCCAGCACTAATGGGAGCTCATAAAAGATATCCAAGTGCTCAGGCTTCCACACACACACACACACACACACACACGCGCACACACACATCATGAAGATCTACTCCAACCCCAATCCAGCAACTGATCAGGTTCATCAGCAGCCTCAGCAGCGTCTGAGCGTTAGTCAGACACGACACTAAATCCTGAAGGCGGAGCCTCTGAGGTAGAACTACAATCCGTGGTGTACATTACAATCGTAATTAATAAAAACTAAATAATAATAATAATAAACACTAATAACTACAGAGACTGCTCCACATACATTACACTGACTTAAAGATAGCATGGGGTTTGGTTAATTGTTTTGGCGACACGTCTTGGTAATATATTCCACTATTATTATTATTAATATTATTATTATACACCACAGCGTGGAGGGATTCTCGAATCTGATTGGTCAGAAGGCAAGCATTATTTCTGAATAACGGCGCGGCTGTAACGTGAATGACGGGTTTATATTATTAACGCACTCTTTCTAATACGTGATCGTTACTATAGTAACAGATTCATTCACAGGGACGTGTACAGCGGACGTTCCACAGAGTCCAAGATTAATAATAATCGGATTCTTTTACAGCGTTGTTTAACCAAGTATAACGATTCTCCGTTGTAACAGTTACAGTGCTCTATACAGTTCCCCAGCACAGCCAGGAGTTTACCATCAATACACAGACATATGGACAGACAGACAGACATATGGACAGACAGACAGACATATGGACAGACAGACAGACATATGGACAGACAGACATATGGACAGAGACAGACATATGGACAGACAGACAGACATATGGATGGACGGACAGACAGAGAGACAGACAGACAGACAGACATGGATAGACAGACATGGATAGACAGACAGACATATGGACAGACAGAGACAGACATATGGACAGACAGACAGACATATGGACAGAGAGACAGACATATGGATGGACAGACAGACAGACAGACATATGGACAGAGAGACAGACATATGGACAGAGAGACAGACACATGGACAGAGAGACACATGGACAGACAGACAGAGGCTGGTAAGGGACAGTTTATCATGACTATAATGTAAGTGAGAACAGTAATTATTGGCAAATCTCTGTGGTATAAGTGGAAGAACACTCCACACTGTGCTGTTCACAACAATAACACACCTGTCTCTGCTTCGCGTCGCTCTGCACGTCGACGTGGATCATTTCCGTAAAACCGCACATTCTGTCATGTGTGACTCCTGATGTATTCCGACTTCCTCCGGCATGACGGAAATCTCTCAGATTTACATCAGTGATGTATTTCACTACGGCTCTGGACTGGACGTCATTTATCATCATTAATCTTCTTTAGCTGTGTTAATATTCACCATTTTCCTGCTAAACCGCAATATTTCATATATAAAAACTATTCGGCATCAGCTGAACGCTTGAAGGATGATGTGTTTTTGGAATTGCAGGTTTTCTTTTTCTACTTCTTCTTCTTATCGTTTCTTACTATTGTTATCATCATTATTATTATTATTATTATTATTATTACTACCACTACTATAAAAATCCCACATGGGAGTCTACAGCAACCCCAAGAATGCTTCGTACACTTTTTATGTAATTTGGCACAGTGCCACAGGACAGTAGTTTTAGCCGTCTTCACACCAATTCTGATGTACACCACATCACTCCAGCGCCACCATCAGGGCAAAGCTGAACATATGTTTGCAATAATAACTCCCCAGCACCACCTCGAAGAATTTACCGATTCTTTGGGTCATTCCTTCAACATATACCACGATGATCGTTTCCACCATATTGGATTTTCCTCCAAAAAAACAGTTAAAAAAATTATTTGTTGTTGATCACGGCTTCAGGAGACCAACCTGAACAAGCCTTGATTATTATTATTATTATTATTATTCATTATAAGTTTTGTTCATATTAAACTCTGTGGCGATGTTGCCAGACAGGAAGTGAGGCCATTTCTCAGCAACGCTTTTACTGTACTTTTATTTACCGACATCAGACTTGGCACAAATGTTTAGAGAAAGTCTCAATTCTAATAAACAAAGCTTCGAGTCCATTCGAGGCGATATCTCAGTAACGGCTTGACGTGTTTGCCTTTAAATTCAACGGATCTCTTTGGGAACACGTGCTGATGGTCCCGATGGCTCTTGGCCAAAAAAAGTGCTTTGCCCCGTAATCGCTGCTTGCAGCTATAGTGAATTATATAATAAACATAATGAATATAATGAATTATTTTACTCATTCCACAAAAGTTACATTTAAAAAAAAGTAAAAATCTCATTAATTAGATAATAAACAAACAAATTTGTTTGTTTTTTTTTTAACTTGGTTGTTATTTTCTTCTGCAACAGCAATCTACAACAGTTGACGAAAGTGAGTTCAGTCACGGCGTCTAATTAGGAAGTGACCGTGCGGTGACCGGTGCAGAGATAAATAACCGGAGCTCGCCGTACAGCTGAAGTGCTGGAGACACGTTTAAATGTGAGAATCCATGTTTTGGCCAAATCCCTCCATCTGTCTCTGTCTGTTTAGCGAAGCAGTGCTCTTACAGAGGGAAGAGGCAACGAGTGCCAAGGCGCTGAAACGAGTCGGGGACGTGGCAGGAGGAGGGACAGGACTCGAGGGTCAGGTGAAGATGCGGTCAATCACACAGCAACATTACAGCTACACTGTGGCGCACGGTAAACACGTCCGTGTGATTTTATTAAAGCAGTTTTATTAAATGCGCCTTTACACAAGCGCCTTTAAGTCCGGAGGGGTTTTATATTCATTCTGTAGCTATAGCTAGCCTGCGAGGATATTACACCAGCTTGGTGATATCAGTGAAACCATGGCAACCAGGCAGTAAACTAAAGACCGGACACGCCCGTGAGAGAGCAGCGCAGAACGATTAGAAGGGGGGGGGGGGGGGGCAATGGTGCGAGCTGTGGGTTTGTAAAAAGAGATGTTCGCTCCTCAGGATCATGAACGGGTCGAGCTGCTCACTCTAGAACGGTGGTCCCCTACCCTGTTCCTGGAGATCTACCTTCCTGAAGACTGAAGCTCCAACCCAACCATAATCATGCCCACCTGACCACCTAATCGTTCTGCCTTAAGAGGTTCTTCATCAGCTAAAACAGGTGCGTTAGATTTTGGACGGACCTGCAGGAAGGTAGATCTCAAGGAAGATAGTCGGTGACCACCGCTCTAGAACTTTTCGTGGAAAAAGGAGACCTTTGTTGTAGGGCTCTAGGTAGAACCTTTGAGTTACCGAAAAGACGTTTCCTGTCTCCAAACAAGGGTATACGGTAGGCGTTCCCACATTTGCATCGGCCCACATGCTACAGTGGATTTTAAGTAAACACAAATAAAATAATAACAGAGACTTTTACAGTTATAATTTTTATTAAACATTTTTAGAGAATTTTTAATATGCCGGATAATATTTGTTTTTGCTGAGATTATTTATTTTTTTATTTGAAGGTTAGAGGACAGCATGGATCGGACAGCGTGGA
>NC_071264.1:29663507-29716007 GCF_023375685.1 Ictalurus furcatus | reverse complement strand
GTTACCCAAAGATCACGGTTCAGTTGATTCTCTATTTACATCATGTAAAATAATCAGCAGGTCAATCTCCTAAACTTCCCCGAAACTCGTGTTTTTGTGGCTAAATGACACCGGAATCACGGGATCTGCTGTTACTTTCTCTTGAAGAAGCGTCACTGTGCAGTTCATTCTGAAATCTGTTTATATTGTGTGAAAATAAAAAGTATACCTTAAACCCCGAAAGATCACTCAATGCACATTTCTTTTTACAAGGGTGCTAATATTTTGGGAGTCTACAGTATGAAAGGAAGAGTCTTAAGAGAAGGATAAGGGACAAGGGGCCTCAGAAGCAATGTCATGAAGGAAATGAAATATGATTGTGCTGCACAGTTTTATCCAGCAGGGGGCAGCAGAGGAGTTTCACATCTGCACACGCTGAGTCGATATTCAAGGCAGGAAATGGTGTGTGTGTCAAAGTGTGCGAGAGACCTAGAGAGCTTAAACAGATGACTGCGAATGACCCTGCACGTGTGAGCTGTAGTGTACAGTGTGATTATCCTGCCATTTTCAATATATTTATGGGGTATTTTATATTAAGCTGCATAATTTTGATGTAAAAACAAAACATTGGAAAATGTATATATATATATATATATATATATATATATATATATATATATATATATATATATATATATATTATGGAAAAAAAAGATTTAAATACAGTAGTACTTTGTGAAAGTGGATACTGTGAAATATTTTAAACAATAAATGTGTTTTCATAGAATCCTGCAAAATAACTGGATAAATATAAGCATCGGGTTATTTAATTACTTAATTTCTAAATAAAATGGTAAATTTAATTATTGGTCCTCCAGCCTCTACTACTGGGGGGCGGAGTCAAACCAAAAGACTAGGGGTGGATTCAGACCTGACCTGATCCAGCTTCTACTACTGGAGGGGGGGACAAGCTCCGCCCCCTGGACTTTTGGTTCCGCAGCGGCGTTCTAGTCTTCTCTGCTCATTTTGAGGACTTACCTTTTGCCTTTCCGGTTTTTTCGGTTCCCACATCTCTTACGGGTTCCGGCTCTGGAGAACCGGGTCCCTCTCCGACGCTCTCGTCCTCGTGGCTGTGCTGTCTGTCAGAATCGGCGATGGACGAGTTGGATACAGGGGAGGAGACGTCGGCATTTGACGGACAGCTCTGATCGGCTCTCAGTCTCTGAAGCTGGAGTTGGAGTTGCTCGTTCTCGGAGGCCAGTTCCTGCCTCTCCCTCCGCGACCCAGTCAGCTCTTTAGTGAGCGTGTCGAGGCGCTGACGGAGCTGTCGGACCTCGTCACGTGCTCGGTTCCTCTCGGCGCGCACCTTACTCCATTTCTCCCTCCAGTTGGCCGTGCAGTCGGACCACCAGCGCATCGTCTTCTCCATCTGCGCGGCGCGAGCTCTCGCTTCCTCCAGCTCGCGCAGACGCAGCTCCTCGCGGCTCTCCCAGTCCGCTCCCGAACCCATACCGTCACATCCCAGACCGGGGGACAGCAGCAGGGGGGGGCTGGCGCTGGGCGTGCCCACCGTGGGGCTCGGCGTGTGGGTCATGCTGTCTGGAGAGCGCACTCGGTCCGGACCCACGCCCAGACCGCACAGCAGACCCGATTTAGCCGCCTCGGCCATGTGAGGGCTGGGCGTGTGGTTCATGACTGAACCGATGATTAGTGCAAGGGCGGTAAAGCTAGCAGGCTAACGGGTCGGTTCTGACTCGGGACACGAGCCGAGTCGCCATGACCTCCTGTAGAGAAAGCAGAAAAAAGGGTCTTTTAATGGAGCTGGACCTTCTAGTTCACACACACCCGAGTTTAACACACACACACACACACCTCAAATATCCATAAACATATTCTGCATAACGAGACAGACAGGTCTGGTGTAAAAGATGCAGGAACGCACTCCGAACCTCCGAATATAAATCTGGGGAGTTAATTGTCCGTGTAGAGGCAGCAACATGCCGGACATGTGCTAGCAATCAGCAGGAAAAACTCCCATGATGCACTTTTCCTAAATAAACATTAAACCTGGACGTTTTCCTGTTAACTCCTTTTCTAACGGAACTACGACCAGACTCAATAAACGCCATAAAAGAAGGAAAAGACGCATCGCGGCATTTAAACACGCACTGAAGGTCTCTCTCTCTCTCGCACACACGCGAGCCCGGCCCGTCAGAGCTGCCGAGGCCCAGAGGAAGTTCCAGGGCGGTTCTGTGGCTTTTGCTCACAGTTACACAAAAGAACTCACATTGCAGGAAACTCAGAGAGAGAGAGAGAGAGAGAGAGAGACAGAGAGAGAGAGAGAGACTATAAACAAACAGCACACGTAAAAGCACGCACGCACGTGTGTAAACAATTCTAAAAGATTTTTTTTTTCACATGATACACAACACGATAAAACAAAATAACAAAACACAACAAGACGAAATGAGACAACAACAAGACAGGAAAACACAACACAACAACAGGATAAAATGAGACGACACCACAGAAGACACGCGCTGTCTGAAACGTGAAGGATCTGGAGAGGATCTGTACGGAGGATTAGTCTCAGATCCCTCACAATGTATTCTCCAACCTCATCAGGTGTTATAGGAGAAGACTCGGAGCCCCTTGTGCTAGAGCTGCACAATGAACCGAATATCGATCTCGATTGGGATTTTGACGGCCCACGATTACATGAACATGATCGACTGCGATATTGAAGTTTAAAGTTCGTCCTCCGCTCATAGAAAACGCCGCTGCAGATCAAATCAAGCGCTTCCTAAACTTACAGCCAATCACCATAGAGCGGCGCAGAGATGACGTCACCGTGTACGTCAAAACCCGGAAACGGGTTAGCATTTTAGCGCTTCCGGATCCATCCCAAACTCAATGGGTTTTTTTGGTTTATATATATATATATATATATATATATATATATATATATATATATATATATATATATATATATATATATATATATATAAACCTGTGTTGTGTTTGCAACTGTTTGATATCCATGAGAGCAGAGTATTTTTGTGAATTGTTTAACAAAAAGATCAAAAGGTTAAACAATAAGGACAATTTATCACAGCCTTCTTTGCTCATATTTAACAAGGGTGCCAATATTAGTAGAGGATGCTGTGTGTGTGTGTGTGTGTGTGTGTATATATATTACAAATACAAGTTCTGTAAGTCTTCACATCCTCTTTGCGGTATGTAAATGAGCTGTACCCGAGAGGAAAGAGGAAGCGTGTCTGCGTCTGATCGCCGTGGTTACCGACCGCACACTTCTCAGAAAAGAAAATCTCCTTCATGTTCCTTTTCTTCCAGAGACACCTTCATCTCATCACTGCCTCGAGAAACCACAAACTCCCTCAACGGCGTAGCGTGAAGTCGCGTCTTCAGTCTTCGTTTCATCACAACAATAACATCTTGCCTACGGGCACATTTATTCATTTATTCATTTATTCATTTATTCACTCGTTCATTCATCTCCCGTTATTATGAAACTTTGAGTTAGAACGATCCGATACGGAAACCCATCGGAGACTTATTCGGATAATAAAAATATACATTTTAACTAAAGCGCTCGCAAAAAAATAAATGAATAAAACAATAATAATCTCAAGGTGATAAAGCGGGTTTAATGCGGGTTTAATGCGGGAGTTCTTAAACACCACCATGTAGGAGGTTTATTTTAGGAAAGTGTGTCATCAAATAGATATTTCATCATTTTCGCGCGCGCACACACACACACACACACACACACACACACACACACACACACACAGCTGAACAGAGGGAAAAACCAACAACTACTCTTTATATTAATTGTTAGGATTATTTGAGATTTTATTATTATTATTATTATTATTATTATTATTATTGCTCTAAAATGTTTACACGTATGCAGATAGACCTTTCATACCGTGAAGAAAGAATAAATCGAACGTGATGGGAAAGCTGCCGGGAGGTTTTTTCAGTCGCAGGAGAAAGAGAGTGGAACAGAAGATTTAACACGACGGAAACAAAACACCATCACAACAACAACAACAACAACAACAACAGAAAACACTGTTACAGAAATATAAACCTGCCTTTTTGTAAACAGAGCCTCTCTCAGAAATGTGTCTGTTTAAATCCTCAGGTGTAGAAGCAAATGTTAGTTCAATTCATCATACTGTACACACACACACACACACACACCTGCCCTGAATACACCTGGTCACCATGGTAACCACAGCCAGCACCATTCCCTATTCCCTCCTGGTTCTATTAATAGCGTTATTGGAGTGTGCGAGCGTGTGCACGCGAGTGTGCGAGTGATTTGTTGAAAGATATTCCACTGAACAGTTTTGAATTTCCTAAGGCATGAAATCAAAGTGAAAATCACTTAATCCAATTATTCAATTAAACCCCATTCATTTACATATGCATATATTAGGGCTGCACAATGAATGGAATATCGATCGCGATTACGATTTTGACGGCCCACGATTAAATGAACATGATCGACTGCGGTATTGCCGTTTAAAGTCCGTCCTCCCCTCATAGAAAACTCCGCTGCAGATCAAATCAAGCGCTTCCTAAATTTGCAGCCAATCACCATAGAGCGGCGCAGGGATGACGTCATTCTGTAGTGCCAAAACCCGGAACCGGATTTTAGCATTTCAGCGCTCGAGCTGCCAGTTTCGCTGCGAGCTGCAGCGCTTGCGCGAGGGGAAATCATGACACTAGCGTGATGCTAAATGACACTACAGAGGTTGTCGGGGACATTAAACATCACCACGCCGAACAGGAAAAAACTCAGCAGATAAACTCAGGGCT
This sequence comes from Ictalurus furcatus, assembly GCF_023375685.1. Lineage (NCBI taxonomy): Eukaryota > Metazoa > Chordata > Actinopteri > Siluriformes > Ictaluridae > Ictalurus > Ictalurus furcatus. Next base: position 29,711,177 of record NC_071264.1, on the reverse strand, counting down.
CTACAGTGCGACCATTTTACTCGCGTTTGCAACTGAAAAGTATTTTGTGCGACTGTGAATAAATATTTATTCGCACCGGTGCGAGTGGACTGTTCGGAGTTGTATAATACAATCGGAATGAAAACTACAGGAAGTCCAAAATGGATCTACACCTCGCGACAGTTACTTTCACACTGCTTTTCATCTCCTCAGTCAACCGAACAAGTGTGGAAATACTGCAGAGAAGCCATTATGATGACGAGTGACACTGTACATCATCTGCTTCAACTTCCCGATCTCACAACCGCCATCTTTTGTCTTTAATTTATTTTATTCATTTTCATGTGATTCATTTACATGTGATTCCTTTTCATGTGATTCATTTACTGACAACCGCCATCTTTTGTCTTTAATTTATTTTATTCATTTTCATGTGATTCATTTACATGTGATTCCTTTTCATGTGATTCATTTACTGACAACCGCCATCTTTTGTCTTTAATTTATTTTATTCATTTTCATGTGATTCATTTACATGTGATTCCTTTTCATGTGATTCATTTACTGACAACCGCCATCTTTTATTGATCCCGCAAAATGACCTGAACATTCATTACTTCGCTATCTCCTTAGAAGGCTATTAGCCTTTTTCCTAATATGGATCATTTTTGTGTTAGTCTACTTTTAATTAGGACTATTGTTTAAGATATTGAAAAATAAATATTTTATGCTTGTTTATTTATCAATTAACCAACAGTATCTCTCATTGCTGTTATTTTAATTCAATTAACAGTGACCATGATCAGAGAGCTTACATTTAACTGTTTATGACAGAATTCCTGATTAAAGCTTAAATAAAAAAAGATTGGTATCTGGATCGGTTTCGGTCGTAAAAATCCTGATAGGTGCGTCCCTAATGAACACCATTAAACTAAAGCGCTCTGCATCTGACGGGTAAATGAACTCACCCAATCACATCCTATATGAGATTATTCAGATATCTACATAATATACACAGAGCGGTTCGAGAACTGACTCCAGCCCAGAACCATGACCGTGGAAAATGTCTAATAGTGTAGCTTTAAATATATTTAAGAGGAGCAGACTTCAAACACTGAACATTGATGTTTATTGTATTTGTTTACAAGGTGAACAGGTTCACGGTTGTTTTTTTGCATACAGTCTGTAAAATTAACTAAAATATTAAATTTAGTTTATCGGAAGGTAAATTAATGCGTCATGGCTCACACTATGTTCCTAAATTCTGTCATAATTGACCAGCTCAAGTTTTCTCATGCCTACTTGTGTGTTATATTGTGGCACATTAATGTTACCATCTCTAAAAATAAAATAAAATAAAATCTTCAACTGTGCTCCTAAGTTTTTGTAATTATTATTAAAGAATTATTATCTTGTGTCTCTCCTCCTGTAAACACTGTTATTGCCTTTTCTGCATTCGCCTGAATTGTTTTCATTTGGTTGCATATTGTTATATATGATGAATATTTTCATTTGGTTGATGGTATTTTTACTTATCCTATATTTTGGGTACTATTTTATTTATGTTTTGTTTCTACGAGATGATGCACTTTAAGGATCAGTCTAATTTGATGCAAAGATTTGAACATTAGCAGGAATGTAGCACAACACGGAGGTGAAAGCAGCGGTCTGTTTATTTAAATGTGAAAGTACAGTAAACATAAGTTGTCCCTAAAATCAATTAAATAATCGTGATAAATAATCGAGATCTCAATATCGATCAAAATAATCGGGATCATCATTTCGGCCGTAATCGTGCGGCCCTAGTGTACGTAGCACTTCATCATATAAATAACGATTATAATAATAATCATGAAAGAAAAACAACACACATTTAACTTTAAAAAGGGGGAGAAGGTGCTGAAGCGGCCCCAGGGCGCGGAAAACCTGCAAGATAAGACCATCAGGGAAATAATTCACCCCAGACTGAGCGGACAGAACGAAAGATGGAGGAGATAAGGCGATTGTACTTGGCCTCGTTAACAGAGAGAGTAGGGGAATATCGAATTCATGGAAACAGACCCGTCTGAGCTTCAGGAGACACGGAGGAGAGGGAGGAACAAGAGAGAACGCGTTAAGAAGAAGACGAGGAAGGTTTTTTAAAAAATTTAAAACAGATAAATAAATAAATAAGAAGTCGTCTCTCGTGTAAGACGGCCGTTCGCTCGGCCGTCCTCCGAATTCACGTCCTCACGTGATGTAAAACGTCCGTTAGCAATAATCTTCAGGAACGGCAGTGAACGCTGTAATGCGAGGTCTCGGCTTGGCCACGCCCCCACGTACTTATTTATTTATTTCCCGTCCTAGAAAGCCAGATTCCTGTCTAACTGTGAGACGGAGAGAGACACTCGTAAACCAGACACAGTTCGCCAAAAATGGTGGAAGTAACATCTGTTTTTTGGCTGAAATAAGCAACAACTAAAACAACAACCACCACCAACGATGTTTTTAAATCAGCCGTGTACGCTCAGAGACACCAGCGATCTCTGCGACTTCTTTCCAAGCTTTAGTTTTCTTCCTAACGCCTCTATACACATTTAACCATAATGAGAGGTCGTGTACGACCGAATAAGAGGAAACAACGTGTAGAAAAGATTTTCTTCTGTTTTTGTTGGAACTGACTGCAGGTAGGAACTAAAGTTGTGAGCGGGGAATGGAAGAAACGTCGCACCAGAGGCGCCATACCATACCAGATCAGACCATACCGGACCGGACCACCGGTCGATTCTTTACGGCGTCGGCTGAGAGTCGGGTTAGCTCGGTCTCACACACGTACTACGTCCGCTCGTTGCTGTGAGAATCTAACGTCTCAGGCAGCAAGCCGATTGGCTGGTTTTACAGGAGAGGCGGGACTTGTGCGATGCTGCTGTATATTTCGCATGGTTTTCCACAGCCTCTGCTTCAACTCACTCGGGATTTTCAGACCCACGTCTCGTCTTTCGCGTGCTGTACACACCCGTCTGATGGATCCCGACTGCAGCTGGAGGCCTCGGTGTCTGTGTTCGTGGTTAGCATGCAAGTTTCTGTTTACAAAATTGCCCATTTCTTGTGGATTGTTCAAAGTCAGAATTTAAATTTAATCCAGTTCTTATGCACTCAAGAGAGAGAGTGAGCACGAGAGAGAGAGGAGATACACACACAGAGTGAGACAGAGAGAGAGAGAGAGATAGATACAGAGAGAGACCGAGAGAGAGATACACAGAGAGACACAGACATAGAAAGAGACACACACACAGACAGAGACAGATAGAAAGAGAGAGAGCTATAGATATAAAGAGAGAACGATATATAGATAGAGACAGATACACAGAGAGAGAAAGAGACACAGAGAGAGAGAGACACACACACAGACAGACAGAGAGAGAGAGAGATATAGATATAAAGAGAGACAGATACACAGAGAGAGAAAGAGACACAGAGAGAGAGACACACACACACACACACACACACACACACACACACACACACACACACACAGACAGAGAGACAGACAGAGAGAGAGATATAGATATAAAGAGAGACAGATACACAGAGAGAGACACACACACACACACACAGACAGAGAGAGAGAGAGAATAAAGAATCAGAGAGCACGAGAGTTTGGTCTGAATTAGAAAATGTCTGGTTTGACTTTGTGACCTCGGGGTTTTTCCACTTGTCTCCCTCGCTCCTTCGCTTCCCAAATTTCTTACATCCGTCTTTCGTTATTTTGTTAACTTTCCTCGCGGACAAGCGAGCGCTGAAGAGTGGGCGGCCTTTCGAGAGGGGATTTACAACTTTGAAATGCTTTGGGAAGCTTCCAGAACAGAGTCCTGTTTGATGTTCAGTCTGAATCTGAGGAGACTGTTGGTTTAGATTTTGGGGTAGAAGTTGCAGGAACACTGTGTGTGTGATCGGGACAGCTCCCCCCCCCCCCCCCGGCTCCGGGTTTAATGACCTGATTAACCCAATTCTTCTTTAAAATATTACACAATTCATAACACAATTATGTGCATTAATACCGACTCCGATGCCGTTTTTCACCCCAGACACAGTACGGGTGCACGGGTTCGGTTCTGATCCCAAATGAGTAACGTACATATTAATCAGCTACAGGAAAACTGTTTACATTAGACATCCACCGATAACAGAGTTCACCCATATTTAAGTGTTTTTCCATAATTGGATATCGGTCTTGTATTAGCGGATCCACCGATAAACGCCGCCATCTTGTGGACCGCAACTGAAGCACCGCATCTGTTTTTTTGTTTATTTATTAGAATTATTCTTGCGTTATATTTGTTTACCTGATCGAAGCTTTTATTTTAATAATAATAATAAAAAAAATAAAGACACTTTAGTCCCTGTGAACGAGCTGTTACTATAGAAACCGTAACACATTAGAAGGAGCGCATTAACATATATAAACCTCTTTATTTATGTTACAGAAAATGAACCGAGTCCTCCTGACCAAACAATAAAACCGCGTCCGGCGTGTATGATCCACGTGACAGCCGTTCCCGAGTCGAATATTCGTCACGTCAAGGTCACGTCCTCTGGCTCTGCACTGAACAGTAGGTACACATCAATAGAAAGAGTCAAAACAGGGTTCTTCCGCCAGGATTGGTTTCAACGGAACCTCTTTAAAAGCCCCTAAACGTCTCGTGAGCCATGATTTGATTCTGAAATGAAGCAGCCAATAGCGTTCAAGATATGCCAAGCCACACCCCTACACGATCAAAACACACCTGATGGCAACTGAAATAAACATGAAGAGGTTTTTCCCCCAGTTTCACTTTAGCAAGACGACGTGTTCGAGGCGAGGTCGAGCGTCAGCGTCGTCGATGGTGACGGAGAGCCTCAGGGTCGTCACCGGGAGACATCAGACACGTCTGAGCGGGAGCTGCAATGACATTACTGATGGAGACGGGGTATAAACATGGGAATCACGTCCTCAATCGTTCCGACATCGAACGAGTCGCCACGAATCGGTAAAAAAAACAAAAACAAACAAACAAAAAAAACACTCCTCCGAAAAACCGCCAACTTGCAAACTCCGCCCACTCACACATGAATAAACTCCAAACACTTATTCTCAGTTGGAAAAGGGAATGTGTGTGAAGACGTGCATTAAAAAACCCCCCCAGAAACAACAACAAACACCGACCAGCCATGTTTACTGCTAATGAGCTGCTCTAGTAAGACACGCCCCCATGGGTGGGGCATATCCGTTCTAGGGAATATTTAACTGGACGAACGCAAGGCGAGTGCAAGTTGAGTCACCAAGATTTTTAATCGTTTTTCCCAGAAGTATAAAAAGGAGGAATACAAAAAGCTCTTTAAACTAAAGGGTGTATGGTCCGGCTCAGAAAAGTCCAGACCTCCAAATCCTTTAATGCATCGTTCCTCAGAAGCCCTGGTTCTCCTCTGGGCAGATGGTACGAGGCCTCTAATAACCGCTCGCACACTGCATGCTCCGGTTCCTCCCTCCTAAAACCGCAGGCCGCTGCTCTGGCACATCTGGCAAACTGCTTACGGGTCCAGGACGTGGAGAAACTGGCCCAGAGAAACAAAGGCAGAGGAGTTCCTGATGATGAAGTGCCTCAGATCCTCCGAACGGCTTCTCCTCAGAGGACAAAAAAAATAAAATACGGATGACGTAAACCATCTCCAGAGCGAGAACTCGATGGGGAGGGGTAAATGGGGGGGCGGAGGGTTCTGCAGTGACCCCTGAGAACACTTTCCGCCGACGCTTTAATCCTCGTTCCGTCCGACTTCCTTCCTGCGGTTTCCTCAGCACGACGCCGCAAATCCCCAACAGCGATTACACACCAAGACTTCTCTAGGAATTCAGTCCAACTGCACATTCTGAATGGACTCCTTTGATATAAATAAATACGCCCCTAAACCAAGCAATACATCTAAAAAGCTCCATTTTTACGTGGAATCGGAAACCGGGCCCAGGCCCGCGACCAGCGCCGTTTATCGCCCGGTCCTGAATGACATCCATCCCCACGAAATGTCCTCCAAATGTAGACTATTTATTTTTCCATACAAAAAGGCCTCCAAATGGAACGCCTTTCATCGTTAGAACATGAAACAAATCCTTTTAACCGAGGCAAAAGTAATGGCGCCGTCTCATGTGCTCTTGACGTTGTTCTGGGTGTGTTTGATATTTAAAATAAATAAATAAATAAAAAATCATACACACACGGTCACACACACACACACACACACACACACACACACACGGATGCAGCCACGGATGGAGTCTCTGACTACAATCGAAAAAACTAAACAAAATAAGATGTTTTCTTTAACAAGAGTATAATTATGGCTGGGCAATATAATCGATATCGTGATAAAAGATTACACGATACACTTTCCTGAGATATCGTTGGTATGGTAATGTGTTTTTTAAACGTTTTTAATAATTACAAATTAAAACGGTACTGAACGAATGTCGTTTGTTCGACGTAATAAAAAAAAAATAAATCTCCTTCGTCTTTGCAGGCATCGAAGAAAAGCACATCATTGAACGTTTCCAGCACGTAACGATCACCACGTGAACTCCACAGTTCGGTAATCACGTGATGGGAGATCGCTCCAGCGGAGGTTTATAGCGGAAAACGGCTAAACCCTTTAAAACCCACAAACCGTACATTATGAAAGGCGAACTACTCATTTAAAGATTAAACCAAACGTTATTATTCTACTCGAACGTAAATCTCGGTTAAGCTTTAGAACCCACTGAGATTTGGACCGGAGAGAAACACACCCGCCAAAAAAAAAAAAAAAAAAAAAAAAAACGTGCAGGAACCAACGACACATCTGGCAACCCAGACGTGACCCAGGGCGTCCTGAGAACATTCGCTAATTTGCATACAACCAAAGAAATGAACAAAACAAAAATAATCATGCACGGGAGATTTCCTTTAAGCATTTCAGAAGTGAGGAAAAGGAGATCGTGACTAATTTGCATAGAATATAATTATAAATAAATAAATACATACATAAATCCGCACATGCACTTCCCTTTAAAGCCGTCTCTCGTCGACGAAATGCTGAAAATCTGTCTGGAAAAGAGAAAGCGTTCAGTCGAGTGTTTCAAATCGCAGATCTCGTGCAGGAACGTATTAAAAATCTATAAATATGTATGAATATGCAAATTCAGAAAACGGCCCTTCCTGCCATGACTAACAGGCTAATCTCGCTACGACAAGCTAACGTAGTTCACGTGACGGCTTGCTAATGAACCCGCGTCAATCTCCTCACGTTTCGTCGGATATGGCAACGTTACCATGGCAACCGCTATCCGTTCAGGGATGCTGTGAGCTTAGGTGGAGCCGATACCGAGGTTGCCGAGTTGCCATTATCGTCTCGGTCATGAGGAGTTCCTTTCATTTACTCATCGACATGGCGACCGAGTTCACACGTAGCTCCACCCGCACCCCCCAGATCAGTTTTACGCAGTTTAAACGAACAGCGTTTGACCTGTTAAGGTTCACAGCGACGTTAATGACGACGAGATAAATACGATCAGGTCTGATTAATATAAATAATGATTTAAATATTCACCGCCGTTATACATAATCGTCAGGTCAAGAAAAATTCAGCTTCAGTGCTTTAAGAGCACTTAAAATGGCCAACTGAATAAAATCTGACCGCAGCGCAACCCGACACCCCGACACCGCTACGCCCCGATGCCGCTTCGCCCCGACGCCCACGTTTCACTTCCTCCACACCATTAATCGATCATTTACCGCTGACGAGATCTACAGTCACGGATTTAAACCCATCAGCTGCTGACGTCCGAGTCGTGAACAATGACGTGCTCTTTAACCGTTTACATCCCTCAAAACCGTCTCGCAGGCTAATTTATTATTATTATTATTATTATTATTATTATTAATTATTATTATTATTATTATTATTATAAATGTTTAATTAAAGCTTTTATCATCAGGGTTTGGATCAGTGTTCCAAACAAACTATATTTACACAATAAAATAAATAAGCTGCTAATTATTATTTTTGTATATACAATATTATATCGCACCGCCCGGCCTTACACAACTCACACCACGTCTCCACCCGCCATAATTATTCCACTAAACACACGAGGACAGAAGGAAACTAGATCTCAATATCCTGCTGAACACACACACACACACACACACACACACACACACAGAGACAGAGAGGTGAAGAGATGGGTGTAGAGGTGTGGAATGAGTAACACTAGTGGAGGCACGCTGACGAATTCACACAAACTACAGCACTAGAGAACAATCCTAGAAACCAATTAACAGCTGATCTCTGGACTCTGATTGGTCAGGAGGTGTTGATTAGCTTTCTAGAACAGCAGCGCAGCCGGCATTGGGAACTGTTGGACGTCTGCCCGTCGAGCTCTTCGGCCCGTGTCCATGTTTGTGTTAACCCTGTGATTTAGATCCAGATGAAGATGGAGGGAATGTGAAGATATGAAAAAAAGGAAGGAGAAGAGGAAATAAAGAGCACTTCTTACTGTCTGAAACACGCCTAACACCACCGCTCCGCTGTCAGAGATCCTCAACATCACCCGGGTTATCCTTCAAGATCACACAGTCCTCCCGCAGGGGAGCAGACAGCGTCGCCATGGCGACGTGATATTTTCGAGGCGAAGAAGGAAAGAAAGAAAAACCAGGACCGTCTGAATTCGGTGGCTCGTTCACCCGTCTGGCTTTTTCTCCCCCACGCTCAATACCAGACCAGAGCTTGTTCAGGGGGAAAAAACAAACCTTGACAAGTTAAAGAGAAAGAAGATGGAGAGAGACAGAGAGAAAGACAGAGACAGCGCGGCAGAGAGACAGAGAAAGAAAGACAGACAGAGACAGCGCGAGAGAGAAAGAAAGAGAGAGAGACAGACAGCGCGAGAGAAAGAACAAGAGGCAGACGGCGTGTGAGAGAAAGAAAGAGACAGAGAGACTAGTGAGAGAAAGAAAGAGAGAGACAGCGCGACAGAGAGAAAGAGATAGAGACAGCGTAAGAAAGAGAGAGAGACAGCACGAGAGAGAGAGACAGTGAGAGAGACAGCACGAGAGAAAGAGAAGAGAGAAAGAGGACAGAGACAGCGCGAGAGAGAGACAGACAGTGAGAGAGACAGCACGAGAGAAAGAGAAGAGAGACAGAGGACAGAGACAGCGCGAGAGAGAGACAGACAGTGCGACAGAAAGAAAGAAAGAGCGAGCGACAGAGGGAGCGGATATGAAGAGCTGAGAGGTAATGAAGAAAAGACGGTGGGGAAAGTAAATCACAGTCGGCGTGACGATCTCGGGTTCTCGATGCGGACGATATCAGCGACGTGTCTGATTAAAAAAAGAAAATCCGCTAACGATAGACCCGTGATTAAACAAAATGACCGCATACACCAGCGTTTACATCATCGATCATCTCCGTGTGATGCGCGCAGCAGTTTCTCTCCGTTACCACGTGTCGTTTACATCTCGCCAACATTTCTATATATATATAAAAAAAAAAACAACAACAATGACGTATTTCAGTCACGTTGACTTTACAGTCTCAGGTTAACGCCAGCATCGACTCGTCCCTCCCCGACATCACCGCATCGATTCAGAGAGAAGGAAGTAAACAAAAAACAATTTGTCCTGAACCCGATTATTATTATTATTATGATGATGTACTGAACATTAAATATGCGCAAGACGTATTTAGCTTGTTCTAAAGACTCGTCCAGCTCTGCGTACATCTACGATCTCAAACCTCCCTGTTCGCCCGATTTAAAACGGTATCGGAGTAAATCTATGGGACGCTAACAGGAAACACACCTCCCCACATCCTCCCTCTCTCCGTTCGGTATCGCCTCCCTCGGGCACACCATTTCCACCACAAACTCTGCGACCCATATCTCCGTATCCGACAACATGTCCAAACCCACGCCGATGTCACAGACAGCGAAGACGTCCGGCAAAAAGCCGCAGGAGGAAGTAGACACGCATGGGGTTCCCGAAGGACTCGGAGAGATGAAACAATACCGCGAGGAAGAAGACAAAGAGAAGAGAAAACCAAAACCATGACATCTGTGGGCGACCTGACGGATCCAGATGTGGAGGATCAGAACATTCTTTCCCGTTGGGGGATTAAATTTTTTTTTAAAAACCTGAAGGAAAGAAAAAGTAAAAACGGCCATATTTATCTCGAAAGGTTATTCGCAGGCAGTTGAGGCGTAAGGTATATTTAGAAAGAAAACCAATAATCAAGGAACTGACTGTGAACCAAAAACCTCCTCAGGAACCTCCTCAGATATTTAGAGAAAGTTTTGTTTTCACACATGTGTTTCCGCACGTTTAGTCTGAGCGACAGCTAAAACGCGACGTGACCGGGTCCGAGAGCGTCCGAGTCTCGAGGTCGTCTCGGTTCGCTTCGGAGTGAGAAAGCGATTCGACTCTGAATCGACTCACCACAGGAAGTGAATCAGACATGCCATGTGTGTTGGAGAAAATAAATAAATAAATAAAACACACTAACTGTTTATAACTCGTTATTTGTATTAATTATTGAATCGTTTATCGAGTGCAGGCTCGGTGTTCTGATGGCTTTTGCGATTTTCACACACACGTTTGGTAAACTAATCCCATCTGACATCTGAACAGTACTGTACAGGTAAATCATCACACACACACCGACAAACACTTAATGTGCAATTCTGAGGGAATGAGAGTGTTTAAATCCCACCACGTGTGTGTACGCGCGCGCGCACACACACACACACACACATAACAGGCCTGCACTGTTTCACAGTTTTACAGCTGGGTATAAAAGAGGACACTGCGCCTGGAGGAAAACAGATGGTAGGATTTGGAGAAACCGAGCTCCTGTCATCCACCACCAGGTCTCACACACTCACACACACACACAAGGAAGTAAGCATTAATGTCTGCATGAAGAAAAGGAAATCTGAGGGGGAATCCTGCGCATGCGCGTTACCGATGAACTCCTACTCCTGCATGAGTAACGTTAACATGAAGTTCACTTTTATCACCAAAAACAACTAAATAAAGACCAACAAAAAAAAGTCGATTGTGAGTTTCTGAGCTGTGGAACACTTTTTTCCCCGAGGATCTAAGCTTAAAATGATGAGTAATACATGTACACAAACCTAAAAAGTGACACCTGAATTATTATAAAGTCCGTTTTTTTTTTTACCTCAGAAATCATTAGCTAGCGAGCTAACTAGCATCAGGTATTACAGCGCCTCCTCTCAATAATCCTTATCTTCCCTTCACAAAAACAAAGACATCCTGTTCCTGTCTAAACGCTAAAAGGTGATAAAAAAAGGACAATGGTTATTATTTTAGCGTGTAAATAAAATAAAGGAGTTTAGCAGGTTAGCATTCCCACAATGAAGCTGGTGATGAGCGGCTCTACACCGCTGCACAAGGCGAAAAACCACCACATAAAGACTCCCACAAGATTCGTTTGTAGACAGGAACATACCTGGGAATATATATAGTGGAGATATGATCTCGGGAATGGTGTTTTAATCGTTTAGTTGTCCTTTTCCCGCTGACTTCCAGCTTCCCGACTTTATCCAGTTGTTCTTCCTGCAGGAATTTTCTCATCACTGACTGAGACGCTGCTGGTGGAGGGGTGAAGGGGCGTGGCTTAAAAATAACGGGCGTGGTTTTAGATAAACGGGCGGAGTCGATGAATGGGCGGGGTTTATATAGGGGCGTGGTCGGCAAAACTTTGCTCTATTCAAAAACTTGTGTTCTACAGACAAACCTCGTTTACACACATTTAATTTAGTATATTTATCAGCTTCACTTAGGTCAGCTTTTTGCTTTTTTTGGACACTTACTGACCGTAGGTCATCTATTATTCGGCACAAAAGTATTGGCACCCCAAACATTGCACCAACACATTCATATTCAACTTTATTGTCACCATACATATACAGGAGTGTACATTAGAGATGCACCGATACGAAATTTCTCAATCGATACCAATTAACCGATTATCCAGCGTGATATCGTCCGATACCGATAACCGATACCGATAGTTCTGCCTTCTTTTAAATGAATAATAATTAATCCCACAATTCTGAAAGAAATGCAAAAAAAAAAACTTTATTCTCTCCATTTCAACAAGTTGTTTCACAGTAACTGGTCTCATGAACAGAACACACATTACTCACATTAACATGAACACATGAACTCAATTCTGAAGATTAAAGTAAGATTATTAACTTATTGAATGTTATTAATTCATATTAACATTGACTGAATTGTAAGAAACCTCCTGTTAGTCTCACATTCACTCACCACACACACAAGCATTTCTACTTCATCACTGAACATCAAACTGGAAATATATATAGGCCTAAAATAAACTTATTTATATATTAACATTAACTGGATACGCAACAACTAAGCAAAAATTAAGCAACAAACACACACTTACACTCAGAATGGAATTAGACAATTAGGGTCTGATTTTAAACACTGAACTGTTTGAATATTTTTATGCATTTGGTTCTTTGTTCAAAATGATAAATAATAAAATGATAAATAATGATTTGTTCAGAATGATGTGTGACATCCCAAAACAATTGACTTTCACTAATCTTTCACTCGAGACCAGAAAAAAAAAAAAAACGCGGTTTCCTAACATTTCTAACATTTAAAACAATAGAAGAGACTTTAATCTCAGGCGGTTTGGAACAGGAGGTGCTGGTGTCTCTGATGTATTCTTGTCTCGTTACTTCTCAGATCCAGTTTCTCATGAAAATACCATTCTCCGTCTAAAATGCACACAAATTAGTTTTTTTTTAAAAAAGGACAGAGGGCTCTCCAGGTCCAGGGTTGGCAACGGGGCGTTTCTTGAACTTTAAGGTGTGGGAGAGGCTCACACCTTAAACCCCGGAGGCTTCACTCTGGGTTTTTTCCCCCAACCTGTCTAAATACCATAAAATATTTTCATATTGCTGTCTACGTGATTTAACCTCGGCAAACCCTAATGAATAAATATCAGGATTAGCTGAGGTCTAAGAAGATCAGTGTGAAATTATCGAGTGAATTTATTGGGTTCCTCCAGTCTTCATGCTGGTTTCTGTCAGATGGTTACTTCACTCAGCTACACTCTGCTGCTTTTGTCTGTAATGCTCTAGTTCTTGTGTGCTGTGATACAGGGGATATCTGTAAATATAATCAAACCTGTAAGCATTTTGTTAGTGCGTTTTTTTTCTGTATATTCTCATAACGTAAATGTTCTCCTGTAAAATTCACCTAAAACGCCTAGCCAAGGCATACCCACAGTAAAATTAATAAATTTGGGATAAATTTGCACCTTTAATATCTGTATACCATGTTGATATTTCTGTAAAGCTGCTTTGAGACAATGTCTATTGTAAAAAGCGCTATACAAATAAAATAAATAAATAAAAATAAATAAAAAATAAAAATAAAATTAAAGCTGTCCCTGAACCATTTGGAGCACATGCATGGTTTTGGTCTCTTTTGAAAGCTGGACTAAATATTTTTTACATAATTGGATTGTTTGGACCTTTGCCGGTGTCTTTGTCAGGATGTTATGGATCAGTGAATTACTATGAGGCTTCACATGAGGTGAGTTCTCACGCGAAGTGTTTGTTTGTATGTTGGTGGTCTGACGGAGACGCTGATTGTAGCTGCTGTTCTGATTGTATCTCAAAACAGTTTATATCAATCGAATCACAAGAATCTTAGCTTTCCAAAAATACGAGTACCTTCGTACACACAGAAGCTGTGTAGATAGCGCAGATTTGCTCGTAACATGGCGACAGCGTGCTGGCGGGCCGTCGGAATTTTAACAGGATAAAGTGTACGACGTCGAGATGGCTGATAATCTCTAAAATGATTGATATTGATGGCTGATAAAAAAAATTGATGTTAGAATACGTTCCCATCGTAAGACGATAGTTTAATCCATATACTTACCTTGAATAACAAACTCTCTCGGCTGGCGCAGACGTGCAGTTGCTGCACAGACACCGTGGATTTCGCGCCACGCTCGCCTCCTCTCCTCTCTGATTGTCTTCATTCTGATGGACGTTTTGAGTAACGTCTTCTATATTAACCTCCTCGCTTATATTACGCTCGGGTTCAAATTGAAAAGGCTGAAGGCACGTTTATATCTCTGTAGGGTCGCTGGAGAATCGAGACCGGTGCAACCGTTTGACGTCACTACCCAGAATGCATTGCGACGTAAACAGCAATGGCGGCCTACGAGTGCAAGGATTTTTTATTGCTAGGCATCTAGAGTGTTTTTATATAGTGGATTTATGTAGCGGATGTCAGGGTTAATCTAATCCTGATATTAATCTAATCCTGATATTAAACAATTTAATAAATAATGGAAAACTTTTGATAATTAAAAAAAAACTAAATGCAAATTAGGAAGCTATGAGCTCATGGATGAATTTAATAACCTAATATACCTACATTGGAATTGGAATATTTTATTTTAGGATAATTAAAAAAATAAAACACTTTGAACTGCTTTACTTTAATTAACAGCGATTGAGCTCAGTAAAGCTGATAACCGCAAAAAAAATATACATTTTTATCTCTAATATTCGGATATTGTACAGAAATGATAGTCTGAATTAACATGATAATGCTCTGTAATAATTTCTAGTCGTGATGCTTTAATTCAATATGCAATTTAAATTGGCTTTCTATCTAATAATTCTGTTGTTTTATATTTGAAATGGATAAAAACAATTATTTTCATATTAAATACTGCTGTAATACTGAATGACCGTGCATCCAAGTGGTTCAACAAAAGGACCAGATGGTGTAAGGCGTCTCTAATGAATAGAACAAAATAATCCTCCAAAGAAGTGTCATATTATTTGGTCTGGGTGGAAAAGTCACAGGGTTAAGTTACTGTAGTTTCCGATGAACATTGAACTGTCAATCAGTTTACATTTGGAGAACTGAAATGAAAAGAAGTCAGACTGTGTTCCCGAAACAGCTCCTCGTCTCTCACGCTCACTCAAGAATGAGAACGAGGAATAATTCGATTTGGATTCACGCAGCATTAAATATACGTACTGGCTCCAAGTCAGGTTTCACAGCAGGTACAGATTACTGCTCGGAGAAGATAGAGCAGTCTGGCCATGTAACCTCACGCCTTTCTGCAGGAAACCTGTCAGTTCCAGGAACCTCCTAAATCATCAGTGTGTATATAGCGTGGAACCGAGATGTCGATGGAGTGAAGGCCGTAATTAGAAGCAGACACAGAACCGCAGTGAGATATTGGATTAATTTGGATGTGGGTTGGAATTTACTCAATCTGAGGAAGTTGTTGAAAGCAGGAGGGATGAGAGCAGATATGAAACCTGCATTCGTGTTTATCGGTTTCTTCTCATCCTGTCATATCAGGAAGAAGCAAAAATAACTAGGCCCGAGTGTCAAGACTAATGTATACGTATGTCAAGTCTAATTTTATCAAGAAAAAGCTAAAACTTCAGCGACCACTCAGGGAACAGGGAAGGCTCTGTGAGATATTGTGAGAATGAGGTGCCAAGATTTTAATAATACTGTTTTTATGTCCAAAAATAAGACAAAAATGAGTTTGGGACATTTTAATTTGATAATTCGTCACCCCCAGGAAGACAATTAAAACTTTTTTGATGACTCATCCTGTACTCGGCTTACGCGTGTCCAATTAAAAGCTCTCTAGAATGTATATGCCCTGCCCCCAGGGGCGTGTCTTATTTTACAGAAGCCACTTGTTAGCAGTAAACACGGCTCATTGGTGTGTTCTTGGCCGTGAGTCTTCACGCCGAAAAGATATAAAACTTACGCTGGAGACTAGATGTTGAATACAGAAACAACACTTTACTGTAACACTACAAACAAAACAAACAAAAGGATATCCAGGGTGTCTGTACCTATTAAAACTGTGGACAGCAGATCAGGAACCATCAGGGCTAGTGTGGGGACCTCAGTGTCTTCTCCTAATGAACGCTTAGGGCACTTGACTGTCGTTTCAGCATATCCAATGTAAGGAACTTCTTGGCCATTAGCTCCTTCTACTTCTAAGTAAGTTGTTCAATGAGTGGATAGGAAAATAGGACAAGTTCTCTTGATAGAAAGAACTGGGGATTGTTGTCACTTGAGAGCGTGTGTTTAACAAACAATTAATAACATGCCTTTCAGCCACGGTCACTTGTGCAGTGCACTTGGCCCCAATTAGTCCTTTTGGCAGGGTCACTAACTATCCATTCTTAGGACGTTTTGCTTGGGTTTCAGTCTCTGTTCGTCCTCCAACCGGAACTGAACCTAGATTAAACGATCGGGCTTTGAGGCAAAATTCTCAATGTCCCATGCTAGCTGTTTATCCTTTAGCTGCTTCCTCTTTGAGGCTACTAGAGAGGGGTTTGGCTCACGCTGAGACAGGGGTTTGATGTGAAACCATACCAGGGTTGTGGCCTATCGCTGGTGTTATTATTTGCACCTCGGCTGTGAAATTGTGGTTTTCGACGAGTGGTATTGTCGACTGCAGACCTTGTAACAGGTGATTTGGGTATTACTGGTTTGGCTGCTGGTCTAGTCGGTGTCTTTTGACTGACCTTCTGTGTAATTTGGGTGAGCTAGGATTGTAAAATCAGCTATCTGTCTCTTCAGGTCTTGAATTTCAATTTTGGAATCAGAGGTGGATGGCGATGGTGTGCACCCTTCCTCATACTGGAAATAAGCACCTTGATAATGAGATGAGACTTTCTGCTTTACATTACTACTTGCTAACACAAGTACTGCTTGATGCGGGATGCTTTGGATGTCCGTTTGTCTTCTGCTGTGTGGAGTAACAAGAGAAGTTCTGAAAAAGTAGGTGGGTTCTGCTTCCTCTGTTCTAGCTGTAATTCTGATATTAAGATGTTGTCCACAAAAACCCTAATAAACTGTTTCAAGAGTTACCCGTCAAGGTCGCTTGCAGACACACCTCCCCTCCTGAAGGCGGCGTTCAGCATCATTCGTAGTCTTTGAAGAGGACTTCTCACCATTATCTTGCATTCTATTAAGGTACTTTGCGAAGGAACCATCTCCATCTTCAGTGGTGCCGAACGCAGAGTCTAGGATATCCAAATACATGCCTGGGAGAGATTCGGGTGTCAGATGCCTCACTAGGTCAAAGGCAGGTGACAAAAGGCTTTCAAGGAGTTTGCATGACTTGTATATATCTGTCTGTTTTGTGTCTTTGAGGAGTGTTTCCACATTAGAACGCCATGCCTCAGTCTTCATTATTGGGGTGAGGGGAACGCTCAGAGAAGGACCAGAGTCGTAAAGGTGTGTGTACGTGCATAGAAGAGTCTTCATTTCTTACCATGTGCTCGACGATTACTCTCTGTACTTCCGGTGGATTGACATCGGAAAGTTTTAAAGCAGGCTGTGTCTTTCTTTCAGAAGCTGTAAGTGGTGGAGACCAGTTACATTCTGGCTGAACATATGGCTCTCGAACTGTACTGAGTGGAGGACTAACCTAGGCAGTAGCTTCTGGAACATGTTGCTCTGGGGTGTCAAGTGAGTTTGGTCTGATTCCACCAATCAGGAAACTTTAAAGGCCCAGTAAGCATGTGTCCTCTGTGCATAGTAACATTGGTTTTAGAGCTCTACACTGACACCTGGTGGTTAGATGTTATGGAGTGTCCCTGACGTGCTACGCCATTTGATAGAGGAAATTGTGCGCTGTTCAATTTTTTAAAATATGTTTTATCAGCTTTTTGTTCTAACATATTTGACAACAACACATCAGTGGTACAGCAGGTAATAGCTGTTCCCTCCAAATTTGGTATGTGATTGAAAATCACAGTAACTCATCAACAATTATACAATTTGAAGCCGAACAATGGAGGTTCACATTAGCGAGTGTCTTTATACAGAAACGTACAAAACTCCAGGAGTGAAATTATGAGAATTGATACGAATTATTTTCCAGCTAATTACGTTTTCATTACACACCAAATTCGCGTGTAAGTGCTCCTGAGAACAATTTACGAATGAATGAATTACTGTCCAGCTTGATCAGTGATAAATGAGGCTGTCTGTGTCTGCCTGTAAGGTGCACTGATAATCCTTCACTTTTACCGAAATCCAATTAGAGGTCACAGAAAAGGCCTTAGGCTGCAATTTAATCCGGTAACTCGGCGTACTTCTTAAGATCGGTTTCCATATGCAGGCGCCGGTTGCTATGGAAACTAAGTGACTTCATGCACGCATGCATTCTTTCAGATGTGATGTGAATGAAAGAGGATGAGAGCAGGATATTGAATTTTGGTCACCTGAAACACAAGCTGCACCTGAGCAAACTTACCTGTGCTGAGGAGGTGGAAATGCATCAGTGAGATCAATCAGGAGTGTCAATCGCTCAATGCTCGCTCTTCTACAACACCACATTCAGTCCATGAACAGGCTTGGTCACGGATAAATACTGTCATTTTGCTTCTTCTTCTTCTTCTTCTTCTGCTTCTTCTTGTAAGAAATAAATGCTTGAGAAAATCTAGATGACCAGTAGAGGGCGCACTCGGTTCTATTCTCTACCTTTGGATAAAATCTTTTTGCATTTCAAAATATTCCATGTTTCTTCATACAGTCAAGTCCTGAATTATTGGCAAACAAGCAAAAAAACACACACACACACACACACACACCGTTTTAAACATTTTTCAACTACTAACCTTCCATTAACAAAACATTCTCACGAACCTCTTTTTAAAAATGGTGTAAAAAGATGGGTTTTAAGGGTTAAGGGTTCTCAGTGTCCCGATTTGAATCCTCTTAAACACCTGTAGTGTGAACTGAAGGAGATTAAAATGTCGTGCACGGAGAAGGGAACCAAAATCCTCTACGCAGGACTCCAAGCTTCTTAAACAATACAGGAAGAAACTCAGCAGAGGGTTCGGCACGTATTAAATGTGGGGCGCCAAAACTTTTGAAACCATGGTCTGTAGAAAAAGTGTGTGTGTGGGGGGGGGGATAATGCGCTACAGTAAAACTATACGGATTCCCATATATTTTTTTTATTTTCTTTCTGCTATGCATTTGTTAATAAGTATCACTCACTGCATGTGATATTACTTTTTACATCATCATCATTATGGGTGCCAATAATTTTGTCACTGACCGTATGTGACAACATGAGACATTTCGAACACAGTCGTGTTCGGAATTTTAATAAATGGCATATGTCCGACTACCAAATCACACAACTAAGACATCCAGACTACTCAGACGCATGAATCTACCAAAACAAAAAGAAAATAATTTTTTTTTTTTTTTTTTTTTTTTTGAAGTTTGGATTTTTACTGAACTTTGTTGACGACACACATGTAAAAGCAATTTTAATTTACGTAGAAAATGCTTGTCTCGCCTCTAGAACTTCTCATCAGAGCCCGTATTGTCTTCCTTTGAGTTAGTGTTTGTCCTGTTAGTGTTAGTTTTAGTGTTAGTGTTAGTCACCGTGTCCGAGCTGTGTTGAAATGATCTGATGTCAGATCTTAAGTAAACTCTAATTTGGATCAATTTTAGTTTTGGATGAAATTATATAGCCTCAGTTCTATTTAGAGGATATGTGTAAACGTAAGAAGGATTTCCACATCCTGGACATGTGCGCTATTATTGTTGACTGCAGAGCAACACATGGCACTGATCACAGAGAAATGTGTATTTATTGATTGACAGCTGCATTAACGAACTCTAGAGATGTTAAATGTTATTATAACCAAAACACACTCACATGTTGGTTATCAGAATCCACTTCCCTGATTAAAAAGAGTCAGTATGAGGCAGAAATTGTCGCTGGGATTTTGCTGTGTGTGTGTTTGTGTGTGTGTGTGAACGTCCTCTATTTACTCGTGAATCCTGACACCGAGCCAGCGACGTCTCGGCTTCCAGAGTGCAGCGTGTAACTGAAGTAAACTTTTAAAAATACACCATTAGATGCCGGATCAGCAGGAACGTAGATGTGACTCTCCCCGTGTACCGCCTGTTCCTCAGGAGTGCTGAAGAAAAACACATTTTTTTAACGCAAAAGATCTTACACTCACGTCACAAATACCATCTGTTCTATTATAATTAGCCCAGAAGAAGCATATGTGACGTGTACACTGATCAGCCGTAACATTAAAACCACCTGCCTAATATCGTGTAGGTCCGCCTTGTGCCCCCGAAACAGCTCTGAGGCGTCGAGGCATGGACTGCACAAGACCTCTGAAGGTGTGCTGTGGGATCTGGCACCGAGACGTTAGCAGCGGATCCTTTAAGTTGCGAGGTGGGGCCTCAGAACATCCCACAGACGCTGGATCGGATCGAGATCTGGGGAATTCGGAGGCCGAGTCAACATCTTGAACTCTTTATGCTCCTCAAACCGTTCCTGAACAATGTCTGCAGTGTGTCAGAGCGCATTATCCTGCTGAAAGAGTTTAATAAATGAAAAATGATCAATGAAAAATTCATGGGGAATAACACACATGGGGCAGTCATTGGGGAAATAACACATTATGGGATGTAAGAGTAACTCTGCTTCTTGGTGGGCCATATCACAGCATCCAGTCATTGATTATTTACTATAACTGCACTTTCCAGAGTGTTTTAGTCCTTACATAACCACTGTGTCACCTCGACAGCACTGTACTTTATGATCCTGGTCATTTCACGTGTCAGTGGGAGTCGCTCTGCTGAAACGTGGAAAAAAAAAAAAAAGCAATTCTGAGTAAAAGCTAATAAGGAAATCGTCACACGTGCATTTAACCACTGCGTTCATATATAAAGCGCTCGTGAGCTTCACGCAGGAGGTTTCAGCTAAAGAAAGCAGATGAACACTACATCAGGCTTTGGAGCAGAGAAACATCTCGTGCAGCCAGGAAAATCCAACACACGGCCAAAACCACGACACGTGAGACGGACGACACGGAGCGGAGGCCTGACATGCGATTTCCGACCGTAATGCGTGTCCGTAAAGCTGTAAAGACCACACACTAACACAAAGAATCCCAGGGTAACACACACACACACACACACTAACACACAAACGCGCTGTAATGCGCTGGAGTTCCTCATCAGAGGGACGTTCACACGTCGAACCCTGTGAAACCTTCAGCAACACTCAGCGCCCGTCCTGTTACAGTAGCTGTGGAGTTCCTCACGTTCCCTTTCTGTATCTACATCCAGAATATCCCATCAGCCCTTTCTCTCTGACGCCCGCACGGTGATTTCAACCCACACACATACACACTCACTTAAGCTGAAGCTACGAAAGGTATCATATCATATCAAACAGGGTTTTTATAAACTAATCTCTGCTCACTGTATCTACAATTTCTCTGCACTGAGGATGCAACCTGGAAAAACTCCACGGTTTTGTGGTGTCCATGCACACATCTCACAGACTCCTCCCTCTGAAGACGTAGTTCCACCTCGAAAGGAGCGATTCGACACGTTCACGGCTCCGTTTATACACAAACACGTTTAAGTGAGATTTCAATTCAAGTGCGGAAACTCACCTGGGAATAATTTACAGCATTCGGGAAGATTTTCTCTCACGTCCGTCTCATCTGAACGCCGACACCGCTCCTGTAGAACGGCTGCAGGATTATATTTGTGTTTTGTTGACGCGTAATTTATACTTTTAATGACCGAGATTAACACCTGCCCCTTAGACTTGTATCATGAGTGAGTTTGGACTTTTTTCTCTTTTTTCCTCCGTGAAGGGAAACGAGTCCAAACCTCATAATCTCACGCACACACCCACACACACACACACACACACACACTACAGATACACTGGAGAAAGATTAGGATGAAAAGCGGACGCTGGATTTTTAAAACATTATTCTAAATAGTTTTTAACTAGCAATCGGGTTCGTGTAGAACGGTCGAGTCAGTGTCTTATCTACAGCGAGAAGGAAGTGAGAACGATTCATCAGCACTGGTTTACTTCTGCAAGAAGACATCACATCACGTGCTTAGAAAATCAGACGTTTTTAGTTTTCAGGTCTTTAGTTTGTCTGTCTTGAAGTAACGGAAGCCTTACAAAGTGTCTCAATCAACGTAGTTCCTTTTAGGAAGCTAAGAAGCCTTAAACCCTTGAAGAACATGTGAAGAACCCTTTTATCTAAGGGCGTAGGTGTGTATATGTGCAGTCCATGGATTCTACTCTATTTAAATTGTGATTTTGAGACAGGGCCAGACTGGGAGATCATTTCAGACCGGGAGTCTGACGCTCCTCCAGGCCACCCCATACACCCACGACAACTTTTTAAATCACTCACAACCTCATTTTTTATCATTTAAACCTTTTTTAATTTATTACACACAGCACGGACATCCCATAAAAAAACATAAACAAGCAACCTAGAGGTAGTGAAGCAGTCCTGATTTATTTATATCAGCGTACACGGGTCTGCCGAGCGTTTAACAAACACCAAAAGTGCAACGCTGCCAGTAAGTCTCTACTTTTCACTCACAAATGTACATTAAATGCAGAAGAGAGGTAAACAAAAGATGCTTTCCTGGGGGGACATTTTCCATGTACCTGTCACGTCTTTACAAGGTCTACTACTACGAACAGAACCGTCTCCAAGTGGTTGGAAAATGACAGCTTTTTAACCTGACTGTAATTTGTGAGGACAGAAGCTACATTTCTTTTAGTTCAGATTAAAGCATCACATCATGGAAATGTGTCGGGTTTAATTTTTCAGACTTGAAAATACTTAAAATGCCTGAAATTGAACTATACCTATATTTTATAGAAATATATTAAAGCATATTTTAATTTCTCTTATCATGCCTCGAGCTGTCGTCTGACAGGGCCGACCCTGACGTGTGGGCACTGCACCAGCGCTAGCGGAGGGTTGGTTCTCTCCACCTTGTTGTGAAAAACAGGAGAAAATGTTTGTTTTTTAACCTCACATATTGTCAGATGGCACTGCGGCACGGCTTCTGACTGGTCACGTGACTCTTTAGTTTTTGTTTGTGTTTGTCGTTAATTTGCCCCAGGTGTCCATGCTTTAGTTTGATTATGTGGACTATTTAAACCCCTTGGTGACTGCACACTCCGCGCAGTATTATAGTCGGGATAGTTTGTATGGTTTGTACCAAACGTCTGATGCGTTTCCCGTTTATGTTCGGTTACGATAGTGAGTGTGTTAGCATGCTAAGCGGTCTGGTTTCATGCCCTGCTCTAGTTTCAAGACACGATACCAGTTTCTCGTTTTCCTGGTGAAGACCACGTTTCCTGTGTTTGTTTGTCTACTGTTAATAAAGACTTTGACCTGCACCTGCATCCGCCTCCAGTCCCGGTTCGTAACATTATAACTATACAGTAGATAACGCTGTCCTTTAGCAGATTTTGAGTGACGGTAGTAATAGTACTAATGCTGCTCGTTGTAGAAACTGGGGTTAATACTTCATTAGCTAAGTTTGTGAACACAAAGCTAGAGTATTTACAGGTCAGACTGACCTGCACTTGAAGCCCTGAACAGGTCGATAATTTCTTATTCCAGTGGTAGCGTTGCAAGTCAAGACTAACAGACTCATTTATTATAGATTTATTATCGTACGCCGGATTCAGAAAAGATCACTCGAGTACATCGGGCATGCAGTCATATAAAAATAATAATGATTAAAAATGAATTAATCAAATCAATCAACTAAATACAGCAGGCAAGCGAGCCCTGGGAGTCGTCAGGCCAGTGGGAATTCTCCCGGTGCTCCCGACGGACAGTCCGGACCTGTTTTAGACGTTCAGTCGATCCTGAGTTCGGGGTACTGTCTGTGTGGAGGTTTGCATGTTCTCACCGAGTCCGTGAGGGTTTCATCCGGGTTCCGAAGTTTCCTCCTGGCTTCTAAAAACATGTCAGTAAGTGAACTGCTGAAGATAATTAGCTTCTATGTGTAAGTGTGTGTGTGTGTGTGTGTGT
Source organism: Ictalurus furcatus (assembly GCF_023375685.1). Lineage (NCBI taxonomy): Eukaryota > Metazoa > Chordata > Actinopteri > Siluriformes > Ictaluridae > Ictalurus > Ictalurus furcatus. The sequence goes on along the minus strand of NC_071264.1, from coordinate 29,687,218 downwards.
GTGTGTGTGTGAAAACCGAAAGACGTGTACGTCTCAGTGCTGTTTGAGTCTCAGCAGGACTGAAAGGTGACCTGAGAAAGGTCACACACACACACACCCACACATCCACACACACACGCGTTTGTCAGGACTTTGTTGTCAGCACAATGGTGTTTTTACTTGTGGTTCTAGGCTACAAAAGAGGAACCTAGAGGGCCATTTTCATTAGTCCACGGTGCGACTCTTCCATTATGTGACTAATGATGAAGCTGCATTCTGAAGGCTGGTGTGTTTTTAAGCATCTATTCTCGGGTCGTTAAAGTCTTATCTACTGCAGAACCCTTTGCCACTGCAGGAAGCAAAACATTATTTAAGTTTGCTTGTGTGAAATTTTCCTTCCTTTTAGCAACACCTCTGCAAACTACAAGAAAACCGCAATCTCTTTACTTCCTTTCTTCTTTCCTTTTATTCTTACCTCAGATGACACAGGTCTTTACTGTGCCCAAGACACTTTTATACTCCTTACTGTAATGGAACAGAAACTCAGCAACAACACCAACAGAATGTTTTATCATTGTTTTATTTTGAGATCTGAGCATCCTGATTTCTTTCTTCACCCCTTTCTTAAATAACGAGAAGCTGCGAATATGTTCAACAGTAAGCAAAGAAGTTATCTTTAAATCTTTAAAGTTATTTTTTTTTCTTTTTCTTTTTTTTTTTTTTTTTACAACTTAAATATATTTGTAGTATTTATAAAGTGATGGCCGATAGGAAGTGCAGAGGAGGAAGTACTTTTTTCTCTCTTTACCTTGACTGTGCATATGACTATTGAGGAATCTTGAATAGCATTAAGTATCATCTGGTCAAAAGTTATAAAACATACCGGATCTGCCTAATAAGTAGTTCCGAAGGTGAGTTTTATTCCCATCACCACTGAGCCGCTCACTGACCCTTAATACTCAGCTCATCAGTTGTAGAGGGTCTTAATAAATCTTTTATGATAAAAGCATTACTTGAATGAGTAAATGTCAATTTATAATAATAAAATATACAATATAATATAATATGCATGTGGGTTAAACACACAGTCAGACACACAGGGTCTGAGGTGTGTGAAGTGTGTGAAGTGTGAGGGGTTTCAGAACTAAATGTTTGGAGACTTTGGTTTGTGAGCTTGTACAAAGTTTTCTGTGGGGTTTAAGCCACATCCTGTCAAAACACTCGTTTATAAGATGGAGTTACAGTGGTATATGCAAAATACACAAAAAGACATAAACACACTAAAACATACAAAAATCACAAACACAAATTAAAACACAAACACACACTAAAACACACAAAAACACTTGAGCACATTTAAACACACAAAAACATCTCTCTTACACATGTAACCCTGTTCCCTGAGAAGGGAACGAGACGTTGCGTGAGGAAGAGCCCTCGCGTGTGACTGGTACCTGAAACTTGTGTAACATCATGCCTATTTAAAGGCTTTCCGTGACCAGGTGATGAGGCATTTAAGCAGGTGGCGTGATATATAAACGACAAAGTCTCCTTCCCTTCTCAGGGAACTGGGTTACATGCGTAACCCAGGAATTCCCTTTCAAAGGGAACTCAACGTTGTGTGAGCTGAACGCTATGGGAACGACAATACCCACTCCGTCATACTGAGGGTACGGCCTGTATAAAAAGATCTGAGCCAGAGGGTCACTGCAAGACACTCGAGCCCGGTGTGGAATATATAAACAGGCTGTATTATCGAATGAATGTGTTTGGCATAGACCACCCCACCACAGCACACACATACTGTAAGGGTACCCCTTTGGACAAAGCCTTTGAGGAAGCAACACCCCTAGTGGAATAAACCCTTAGGCGTAGCAAGACTGGGCGCCTCATAAGCAATAGAGGTTGCTTCCATTATCCAATTAGAGATGCGCTGCTTCGAAACAGCATCACCTCTACTGTTGCCACCAAGGCAGACCAGCAGCTGCTCCGACATACACCACTGGCCAGAGTGGTGGACGTAATTACAGAGATCCCTTACTGGACACTGTCGGTGCAATTTCTCTTGTTCCATTATGAGGAACGAATGAGGGCAGAAAGCCTGCAACATTACTGGCTGGGCAGCAGATGTAGGCCCTTTAGGAATATAATCCTGCCTAGGATACAGGAAGGCCTTGGCTAATCCAGGGGTAAAGTCAAGACAGGAAGGGGCAACAAAAAGAGCTTGTAGATCTCCTACTCACTTGAGAGATGTCAGGGCCAGCAGAAGAGCTACCTTTAGAGTCAGAACTTCTCTGAGGCTGACTCTAAGGGCTCAAATGGGGCCCCTGACAGACCTTTCAGGAGCACAGAATGGTCCCAGGAAGGTATGCGTGATCTGCAGATGGGCTGCAGCCGCCTGACACCACGCATAAACCTCGAAGTTAGAGGATATTGCCCCACAGAGGCTCCATAAATACAATTTCCTCGTGGATGGTGCTCTAGCGTTCAACATGGTCTCTACAACCTCAGTTGTAAGACCAGAATCTATGAGCTGGTGCCCCTCAGGGGCCAGACCTACATTTTCCATAGTTCCGGCCGAGGGTGATAAATCAGCTCTCCGGCCTGAGACAGTAGATCCCTGCGGACAAGGATCTACCAAGGAGTGCTGTCTAGCAGGCTTATTACCTCTGAGAACCATATTTGAGTTGGCCAATATGGTGCTACTAGCAGCAGAAGTAGACGCTCTTGGCGAACTCTCGCTAGAGGGGGAAAAGCATACAGATGTGACCTTGGCCACAACTTGTGCACAATGGCATCCAGCCCCAATGATGCGGGAGGGGCGAGGGTGAATCACAGCGGACAGTGTGTGTGCCACTTCCACTTGGCTGAACCTTTGCCATAAGGACTCCACCACTTGAGAATGGAGCCTCCAACCCCCAGGCCTCAGCCCCTGATTTGACAGGATGGCTGCCCCCACTTTCCAGTTGCCTAGAATGTACATTGCACTCACTGACAAGTACTTTCCTTCTGCCCAGAGAGGAATTAGTTGTGTCTGCCTGAACAGGGGGCGTGAACATAACCCTTCCTGGTGGTTGATATATGAGACCACCGGTGTGTTGTCTGTCACAACTAACCCAGGGTGAACTCTTAATCTACGAAGAAAGAATTTCAGTGCTAGAAATACGGCCCCCATTTCTAGTTGATTTATATGCCACTCCAGATGAGGGCCGCTCCAAAGACCGTGAGCTGTACAACCATCTAAGACCACACCCCAACCCGTGAGGGAGCCATCTATCATTACCGTCTTGCAATAAGGAGTCGCCCCTAGAGTGTGACCCAAGGTTAGAAACCGGGGACACCTCCAAATTCTCAGAGCACGTAGGCATCGCCGCATGACATTGATTACTCTCAGAGGTTTCATTCTCGGACATAACCCCTGACTTTTCAGCCACCACTGAAATGGTCTCATGTGCAATAGGCCCAACGGGATGACGTTTGCTGCTACTGCCATGAGCTCCAACAGTCTCTCGTAGAGACTGGAGGGGATGCCCAGGTCCAGCTTCATCTCCCTCAATGTTGATAGGATTGACCATACGCATGTTGGGAATAGGCAATGCCCTTATCGTAGTAGAATCCCATATAACCCCTAGAAAAACTGTCCTCTGCACTAGCGATAGCATGCTTTTCTTGAGGTTCAACCTGAGCCCCAAGCTCTTCGTGTGGGCGGAACAACATCTCAACGTTGAATCAGCAGTTCCCTGGATAGTGCTAGAATTAACCAGTCATCCAGGTAGTTTAGTACACAGATGCCCTGGAGTCACAAGGGAGCCAGAACGGCATCCACATACTTTTTGAAGGTGCGAGGGGATAAAGCTAGCCAGATGGGATGAACCCAATATTGGTATGCGTTGCCACCAAACGTGAACCTCAGGAACTTCTTGTGACAGGGTGATATTTCTGTGTGGAAATATGCTTCTTTAAGATCTATCATCACAAACCAGTCCTCTGTGGAACGATAAGTTTGAGCACCAGCATCTTGAACCTGTATGTCTGAAGAGTACGGTTCAGATGATGCAGATCTAAAATTGGCCGCATATTCCCATCTTTTTCACGGACCAGGAAATAACGGCTGTAGAAACCTCCCTCCCTCAGGAAACAGGGTACATGTTCTATGGACCCTGTGTCCAAGAGGGATCTTACTTCCTGCACTAACGTTGGGCTCTGCTCTGTGCTGACTACTGTGGTGAGAACACCTCCGAACCTCTGAAACGGGGTGACGCTCTGAACTGGACCCGGTAACCCTTTTCTACAGTAGACAGAACCCATGGACACACATTTGGCAGTAGTTTCCACACTGCCAGACGGTCTTTTAGTGACGTTAACCTTTCCACATGCTATTGGAGGGAAAGCATCAGATTTTCATTGCACTGTGACAGCTCACTGACCAGAGAACACTGAAAACTTGGCACAGCCTTGGCTAGGGGAGGCCCTACAGTAGTACTGGGGGCTAACTGTCCTAAGAACATCCCGTCCCCTGATACGTCCCTAAAACACACAAAAACACATAAACACACACTAAAACGCACAAAAACACATAAACACACACTAAAACACATAAACACACATTAAAACACATAAACACACACTAAAACACACAAAAACACATAAACACACACTAAAACACGTAAAACACATAAACACATACTAAAACACACAAAAACACATAAACACACATTAAAACACATAAACACACACTAAAACACACAAAAACACATAAACACACATTAAAACACATAAACACACACTAAAACACACAAAAACACATAAACACACACTAAAACACACAAAAACACACAAAAACACACACTAAAACACGTAAAACACATAAACACATCAAATTCTCTCTCTCTGTGTCTCTTTCTCAATCTCTAACTCTCTCTCACTCTCACTCACTCTCTCTCTCTATATATACACATGGTGGCCACACAAAATATTGACACTTTGGGCCCAATTTGGACATTTTCACTTAGGGGTGTACTCACTTTTGTTGCCAGCGGTTAATGGCTGTGTGTTGAGTTATTTTGAGGGGACACACAAAATGTGAGGGGTGTACTCACTTTTGTGAGATACTGTGTATATATACATACACACACACACACACACACACACACACACACACACACACACACATATATATATATATATATATATATATATATATATATATATATATATATATATATATATATATATATATATATACAGTACATATATATATATATACACAATATATATCACTTTTGTTGCCAGCGGTTGAGACATTAATGGCTGTGTGTTGCGTTATTTTGAGGGGACACACAAAATGTGAGGGGTGTACTCACTTTTGTGAGATACTGTGTATATATACATACACACACACACACACACACACACACATATATATACACACACACACACACACACACACATATATATATATATATATATATATATATATATATATATATATATATATATATATATATATATATATATATATATACTTACACACACACACATATATATACACACACACACACACACACACATATATATATATACAGTATATATCACTTATATATATATATATACAGTATATATAATATACAGTACATATATATATACAATATATATCACTTATATATATATACAGTATATATAATATACAGTACATATATATATATATATATACAATATATATCACTTTTGTTGGCAGCGGTTTAGACATTAATGGCTGTGTGTTGAGTTATTTTGAGGGGACAGCAAATTTACACTGTTACACAAGCTGTACACTCACTACTTTACAATGTAGCAAAGTGTCATTTCCTCAGTGTTCTCACAGGAAAAGATATAATCAAATATTTACAAAAATGTGAGGGGTGTTCTCACTTTTGTGAGATACTGTATATATATACATATTTAGATATTTAGATATGATTTATATGTGTGTGTGTGTGTCTGTGTGTGTCCCTCTGTATCTATCTCTATCTCTATCTCTCTCTGTCTGTTTCGCTCTCTGCTTCACACTCTATCTCTCCATCTGTCTCTCTGTTTCTAGCTCTACCCTTGTCCCGTCTTGTTCTCTTTCTTTCTTCTTCCTGTTTTCTTTCACTGCTCTCTGATTTCATTGAAGTCGAATCAAATGGAAGGATGAAGACATCAGGCTACTCGTTGATTGTTCTGTAAACATGAAAACCCTCCACGCAGGTCGACTCCCGAAACAACACAAACGAGACGCAAGAAAAGTTTAACGTTTAACAGTGACTCGCTTTTATCAGTCACGGCACTTGTGTGTTTAATCAGTAACTCCTAATTTTACGGTTTGGATTTCCATTAAACATTAGAGGAGCGCTGGGCCGTTTACTCAGCACTCGGTTCCTCAGAGTTATTAATCAACCGGAATAGCATCCTTAATCATATCTGCACCCCAAACACCAAAAATAGTGTTCACAGATGGACTGAACCGGAACGGTCAGAAATCAACACAATGCCCCTGGGGACCACCTTCCACCACCCGGTTACCATGGCGATATCCAAGCATGAATAATTCCCTGCTATAATGCCCATCACCCTCCATCTGAAGGAGTGCTAAGCCTGACTTAATCTCATGTTAATAATGAGCCTGACTCATCCATCATCTGAGACCGAGCAAAACCGCACAGGCCTAAAAAAACTTTTAAAAAATCTCCTCTCAGACGCCACAATGACACACACACAATGACACTGTCTCAGAATCGCATGATTAACCAAGACAAGAATGACGATTCTCAGAAACAGAAAGCGGCGTGAGAAAGGGGAAGTGGAACAGGGAGTGGAGGAAGGGGTGGGACAAGCCGAGTTAATGACCGGTTGTGAAACGCTGAGGAAGCGAGAGATACACTATTACATGATTATGTTATTATGTACACGTTATTAATGAAGAGAAAAAGGAAGAGAGTTTAAAGAAAGGAACTGGGAAATGGATAAAACATCTTTATATTTAATAATAATAATGATGAAATAAATTGTAATAATAAAATTAAATAATAATAATAATAATAATAATAATAATAAGTGTGGTTAAACTGGAGTACATGGTGGTGTAATGAAGCGCAGTTACTCTTCCCACCCGGAATTCATTATTATTTTCCCATAACAGCACGTCCCCATGCGTTTTCTTCCTCTTATACCACAGCACGTTGTGAACAATTACCAACGCATATAGAGTTCACCCTTTTTATCCATTTATAGTTACATTTAACGTCGTGGAACATCTGTGAAACAAGTTCTCGCTTATGTTACAGCAGCTACGTATAAAAAGTCGTTCCCTCACCAGCCTCTCTTTATTTCTCTCTCTCTCTCTCTCTCTCTCTCTCTCTCTCTCTTTCGACAAAAAAAAGTTTTAAAAAAAAAAAACGCAGCTTGTTACGCGCGCAACCGCAAAGAAGCGTCAACTCCTCTGGAAAACTTCAAGCTACAGCTTCACCTTCTGACTGTTGCGAAGCTCTGACACTGGCGACTCCTTCTGTCAATGCTAAATACACGTCTCCTCAACATTCCACTCATCAGTAATACTGAACCTGCAATACGTTTATCATCAGTGGAGCTTCCGCCGTAGGAGTCCCTGTGAACGAGTTGTCACTATGGAAACGATAACGTATTCGAATGAGCGCGTGCATTCTAAATAGACCTGTGATTTGCAGCTGCGCTGTTAATGTACAGTGTGGAGGTCATCGTAAAGACGCCGGTCTTTATATGTGTCGGTTATGGTCGGTTATAGGGCTCAGAGAGAGCGTACCGAGCGTGAACTGGAGCGGACTGAGTACGGAACCTTGAGGAACAGGAACGGAGCAGGATTCGTGTTTGGTGTCGATAACGATGACGTCGGCGAAATAAAACCTGAGATGTACAGCTCTGATACTGAGATCCGAGTCTGCGTTCGTGTCAGGAAGCAGAAGGTTAACGTTGTGGTTTTTAATGTGAAGTCGGCTTTATTTGAATCAGATAAAGATGTGGAGAGAACACGCAAACGTGCGAAGCAGACACAGGGTTTGTCGAGTATTTGTCTGTCTGGCATTCTGTGTATTTGCATGTGCACACACCCACATGTTCAAACACACAGAGTGTCGTTTTATTAGCTTCTGAAGAGCCAGCGTGATGGACTTTGACTCCGTAAAGGAAAGCAGGACGCTTCAGGAACGAGCTCAGAGTCAAAAGTCAACAGAAGAACAAAGCTTTATGAACGTACTTCACCTCTTTTATCAGCGCGTTCCGTGTGTACATTTCTCACCACGTGCTATATTCAGAGCCACGTGGTCACTTTTCCCTCCCCCGCCTGATTTTAGTTATATGTCTCAGTCGGGTTCTTTCATGCTGCTGCTTTTAAACGCGCCTTTATCAGCAAGCGGCTGGAGTTCCCCAGACACCGAGCCGGAGACAATGCAGAGGGCAGGAACGCGGGAGAACGCGGGAGAACGCGCACAGGCTTTCTTGCTGGCGGCCATTTTTACCGTTCGCCATCTGTGCCCGTGACATCTGTTATCGACCGGCTCGGCTAAAACTCGGCTAAACCTGATAACAAAGCATGAATTATACACGGAGGAGTGAGGTTCATGACAATTCCACTGTTCAGGCTGCGAGGATAAGCCCCATATTTTAAAAAAAAATAACGTGTAAATAATCACATATGAAAATAAATAAATCGTGCGTCTGCACGTTTTCTATGGGAATAAAGGAACCGCATAAAACAATCACGTGTGTAAAAAAAAATAAAAAAAAAGCCGTGAAAGAAAGGAATCTTTGTTAAAAGATGAAAAAAAAAGTGTGTATATGATCACGTGTGACAGGTGAGAAATCGTGCAAAAGTCATTTTATACATTCAACATAACATGACGTGTCTAAAAAGACGTGTCTAAGAATGATTTTTACTCGATGTGGTGCTGATCCTTTCGTTTCCTGCCGGCTCACTAACATTTCCTGTTTCTCTTCTTGATAAATGTTTAGCTCTTACGTTGTTATTTATTGTCGAATTTTGCTCTTCTGAAGCACACGGCTGCTCTCTGGAAGCTCTCTCTCGTCAGTGGTTTGTTTGCTCGTGTTATGTTTTGTACAAGACCAAGACCGAGACCAACCCTGCGTCTCAGTTCGTCTACTATCCGTCCTGAATAGTGTCCGAGCTCAGAGTGAGTGTGTCCCAAATGCTACGATGTCGAAACGAGTATCCCAAAGGTACCCGGATTTCCAAAGTGCGTATACGTGCATACTTTTTCTGCTAATATCACCCACAATAGGAGGAGGAGGAGGAGTTCCGTGACGGTTTGTGCGGCCGAATTCGACCTGCAAACACGGCGGACGAGCGTGACGTCGGTCACGTGCGTCTTCGGTATTTATATTTGAACTTTTTTTTTACGTGTCGTGTAAGATTGATGGTTGGATGCTGTGTAAAAAGTGCACCGTGTTGGAGGGTCAGACAAAGACACTCAGGGGAAAGGAAAATGAAATGATACAGACTAAATTATATACGGAATAATGAATGAAGCAAAGCTGAAAGGCAACACTGACTACGTTTACATGGACGGCAGTAATCTAATTACTGACCTCATTCTGAATAAGACGATATTCTGATTAAGGAGTTTACACGAGTCGTGTTTAGAATATTCCTTTCATGTACCCGTTTTACGTGTTATAGAACATAGATGGATTAACGGCACACGTCATTACGTCCCCGCGCCACGCCGTCCGACGTCCCCTCCGGAATTTGACGTATCGACATGCAGTCGGTCTTCGTCATGGAACCGTATGCGGTTTTGTTTTGTTTTTAATTTTACGAAAGTTTCGAGTGCGGTTAATTATTTGTCGCGCTGTACGCGCAAATAGACGACCGCTTGAAGCCGTGGGTCGCGTCCCAAACCGCGTACTTACCTCAATACGTGTATTTCTCCTACTATGTAGCAGGTAAGTACGCGGTTTGGGACGCGGTCGTGCTCTCTTGTTCGCCGTCAGACGGTCGAGCGCTGCCGTGTGCGTACGTGTCCTGTCGCACAATGCGGTGAAAACTCTCACACGACGTTAATAGTGTGATTAAGGTGTGTACGTGTCTGTAACGCGACTAAAACAGGAATACTCCACACGTCTTAATTCCATTCGTGTTTACTTCGAGTGTGACGTTAATCGGATTAAGGTCCTCAGTAATCGCCGTTTACATGCCGGTTTCTTAATCAGAGTATCGTCTAAATCGGGTTCATATCGGATTATCGTTGTCCGTGTAAACGTACTGGAGTCTTTTTACTAGGCAACAGTGTTTTCTTCCGTTACACAACGTGATATTTTGAACCCTGATATCTGTTGTATAGATATATAGATATATAGCTAGTCAGTTATATCAGCTCTTCCCTTTACGGATTTATCGGTAACGTGTGACGATCGTGGTTCTGCGCCGACTCAGAGCCTCTGCTGAAGTCAAACAGTCGAGTTTGTTGTTAAAGTGGAACGCGGCTTCGAACGTCTGTAGACCCGCAGCCTCATTCAGCGGAAAACTAGTCCAGTGAAACGGTTCTCTAACGACTAGAGACGATTTCTGTTTCTCGATGTCTTCTACAGCAACCCAACATGCTGATGAATATGTGTGTGTGTGTGTGTGTGTGTGTGTGTGTGTGTGTGTGTAAAAGCACATGTAAATTTCATAAACACATGCAAATTTTATTAAAGCTGATTTACTGGTTCTACGGAGGATCGTGTCTTTCACACCACACACACTTGCACACACTCACACACTCGCACCGAGGGGCAGTTCTGTGTCACCGATCCACCTCCTGGTGAGCTTTTCGACGGTGGGAATAAACCGGAGAACCCTGAGGTAGAACATGTGAAACGCCACGCGTACAGTAATCAGTGGAATCGTGTGCATCCGCTTTTCTGGATGCATTATCAAAAAAATGAATCGTTTCATCTTTACAACTTCCTCAAACCTCTTTCACATCCTCTAAACTGGGGTTTTTATGTTTTGTTTTGTTTTCTGGGATCTCAGTTTGTCACCATAATTGCTACCACGCCCTACTTTTTTTCCCCTGGGTGAAAACTTTCACACCGTCCCGACAGTGTTCCACATGGTGCACGGGGTTTCTAGAGAACGTCCGTATTTATCAGCACTCCATTCTGGAGAACCCTGTTATTCCTTCCCCAACACACGTCCGTTCCACCACGACACGTCATCGTCGGGACATAAAGACCGACACATCGATGAGGGGAGCAGCTTCCACAGGAGATCGGCTCAGAGACGAGTCTCGCACGACGCGAACCGATCAGAACAAGCAGTCGTCTCTATGGACCCGTCGATCGTGTTGGCTGTCGGCTCAGGAAGCTCCGCCCTTCAGGTTTTTGTGCATTTTTTTAGGGGCGTGGCTACGAACGAGCGCTGCGTTTGTTTGGATATTTGAGCTTCCTTTGAGGTTCGGCTTGGCTTTGAATTCTGCCAGACCGGCTAACGTTAAAGAATAATAACAGGGTGTGGTATGAGGAGGAACAAACACCGCGTGGGCGGTGATGTGCTGAGAACGCGGCCGGGCGGCCATTTTGTCAAAGTTCATAGGCATTTTATCATCAGTGTGAGGAGTGATACTAGTGACGAGTCTGACACCTTTCACTAGCCACAAAACAGCAGTCTTTATCACTTTACACATACAGGGTCCTCCCTTTCCTGCATCCCTCTGTGTGTGTGTGTGTGTGTGAGAGAGAGAGAGAGAGAGAGAGAGAGAGAGAGATGAGGCCTTTGTCATGCAGCCTTCAACCCTTTAGCTTTTAACAAAAGGGATAATCAGGGTCTCAGCAAACCAGGTGCTTCTGGCACACACACACACACACACACACACACCCTCCCAGCCACTCTCACTGCCTCTCAGTTCTTTTATTACACATTCAGTCCCTCAGTTAATTGCTGTTTCTCTCAGCTGCTGTGTAATCAACATGGCTCTGTGTGTAAACGCCTGTATGTTGTGTGTGTTTGCTATTTTTACAGACTGTACGTCCTATATTGTGTAGTCTACACTCTAACTTTAGTCTGTATTGTAGGTTAAACCCAGCACAGTGCGCCGTGACACCGCTTTTGTTTTTCTTTCCTTTTTTTTTTTCACTACCGGAAATGATTACAGGTGAAGCTCATCCACATCTACTACTCAGTCAAGAGCTTTATTCTCATCTAGGACAGAAAAAGTGTCGAATGAAACAGTGTTCCACGAGGCCTCGGGGTTGGTGGTGTGTATGGGGGCGGGGGTGGTGATATTTTCTTTTTTAAACAAAAGCCTCGCGCGTAACGTCTGAAAACAAATCAGACGATTTGAAACCAGCGTTGAGATCTTCTGCTCGTGACATACTCTTCTTTAAGAAGACGTATTTTACCAAAATGTTGCGGAAATATTATTTATTTTTTACGTTTCTAACCGTGTCCTGGCGTCAGTCTGATTAAAGATGTCTAAACCCTCGCCAGTGACGTGCGAGTTCCTCGGGATTTGAGAACGTTTCTGAAGATGTACACGCCGTAGTGAAAAGCACACGATGCTCCTGCTCCGTCATCATCATCATCATCATCATCAAAACAGAGAAGAGCGCTCTGTACACGCGCTGTACACACGACGTCTTTTCCCAAAACACCACCCGGAAGGCATCCTAACCCTAACCCCAATTCAGCCCGTTTGTGAACGTCATGTTTTCTCCGTCGAGAAATGTACCCTGTCCGTCTTCAGCCCTTCAGATAAACGCATCGTCCTCGTGTTTAGCAACGGAGAAACAACATTCTGTAACTCTTCCACTTTAATAGGAACACCTGTTCATTCGTGCAGTTAACAAAATTCGGCCAATCACGTGTCGGCGGTGCAACGTATCAATTCTTGGTGATCTCAGTGACTTTTTGACCGTGTTGGTTTGAGGATTTGAGAAACTGACGATCTCCTGCTGGGATTTTCACACACACACACACACACACACACACACACACACACACACAAACACAACGTTCTCAGAATGAGGTTGAGGTTACGGTTACTCAAATAACCGCTCTGAACAACCGCGCTGAGCAGAAACACATCTCAGAACACAACCTTGAGGTGGATGTGTCACAGCAGGAGAAGACCACGTCGGATTCCGCTCCTGTCGTCCATGAACATGACTCTGAGGGCTACACAGATGGGACAGATGGACATGAACGTCTCCTGATCTTTTTACAATCTTCAGCTGTAGGTTTTGGTGCTGAGATGCTTTTCTGCTCACCGCGCTTGTAAAGAATGGTCATTTGACTTCCCGTAGCCTCACTGTCAGCTAGAACCAGTCTGGACATCCTCCTCTGACCCTCTCTCGTCAACAAGACGTTTCTGCTCGCGGAACTGACGCTCACTGGATGTTTTCTGTGTCAGTGTAAAAGTTATATTCTTTATAAGTTCTGGAGGTTCTGAGCGTTCCTTGAAGACGGTCGATCGTTCTGACGCACACCTGGTTGATTTATATTGGTGTCGGTATTATTATTATTATTATTCTTATTATTATTATTACATACCGTACTAAGCGAGTGTGAAAGTGTGTTTTGATTAAAAGTGTCCCCACTTTTTCATACTGAAATAAATCAGCGTTAAGAAGCCTCACGGGGGATTATGGGGGATTTCATCGTACGTAATATTCTTTTTTTTTTTTTTTTTTCCAGAGCTTGTACGTTGCATAAACTCCGTCATACGCTCATGCAGAACAGAGATGTGTGTTTAAATTGAGAAAAAGAGAAAAGAAACGGTGTGTTCAGTGCAGATTAAACACACATGCAGATATGTGATCAACCTTGCAAAAAAAAAGAAAAAAAAAGCTGATTAGTGCAGTTAGAGCTGTTCTGAGATCAGCTCATCAGCATGGTGATGTTCAGCTGTGGTGAAAAACAGAAGCGAGTGTGACTGAGTGGAAATCCCGAGATAAAAAAACTTCCCCTATTATACACAGCATATGAAAGCCATGCATTGTCTCCTCAGAGGATTTGTGTGTGTGTGTGTGTGTGTGTGTGTGTGTGTGTGTAGGTGGGTGGGTGAATGAAAGTGAGTGAGAGAGAGAGAGAGAGAGAGAGAGTGAGAGAAGAGAAGAGAACTCATCCTTCTAGAAAACATGAGGTCAAAGTCTTCACATATTTCTGAGCTATTATATGGACATTTGGTCCCCATTAGGAGGCAAAAACCTGCCCTGAGTTCCAGTACGTGAGGATTTTGACTTCATTATCTCCAGGAGAAAGAGTCCTATTCTTTCTTTCATGTCTTTATGTCTTTTCTTTCTCTTTCTCTCTCTCTTTCGTTCTAAGAAACACAGGTTTGATACAGAAGAAGTTCTTTTGTGTCCCGAGGTTCTAGTTTTAGGATTACACTCTTCAGAAAACATTACATTTAAGACCCGAAAGGGTTCTCTGGTTTGTCAGGCTGAAGGAACCGTTCCTTTGTAGAACCTTACAACAAAGCGCTTCCTTTACAGAAGCAGGTTCTCCTTCTGAAAGCTCCTTTATAAAAAGATAGAAGCATCCAAAAGACTCGTGAGGAACCCTGCAGGTGCTTTATTTACCTGAGTTAACACACAATGCTATAAATAGAAATAGAAATATTCCACAAAATTAGAATGACCTGTGTGTGTGTGTGTGTGTGTGTGTGTGTGTGTGTTTATCTTTTTGTAGATGGCCAAATGTCACCATACTAATACAGAAATGTGATAGCTAATTAAGATGTTGATGCGTTTTGATCACGTGCTCTCGATCTTTATAACAAAATAAATGTATTAAAAATAACTAAGAGAGAACAACGTGTGTGTGTGTGTGTGTGTGTGTGTGTGTGTGATGCCTAGAATGCTTTTATAATGCTTCGCATTATGGTTCACTTAACACCCCCGCCCCGCTCCCAGCACCCCTCCCCCCCACCCCCTCTTCCTCCTCCTCCCCAGTGTTACCGAAGTGCTCGCGCGCCTCCCGTGTGGTGTGGACAGCTCGCGCGCTGTGTACAGTACAGTATCGACCCCAGTCCGTGCTGCTGGAAGTCTCCCACACCGCTTCCGAGAAAACCTCCACATCTTCAATCTCTCTCAAACTAACACTCTAGTTGCAGAATTGCTCATCAGTGGAGTCTCCGCGTTCCAAAAAAAAAGAAGAAGAAGAAGAAGAAGAAGAAAGAAAGAAAAACCCCACACGTGAGCGGCGTCGCGCGAGACTTGCGTTCTTATCTGAAGCAGAAGAAGAGCGGGTGCGTTTTAACGCGTGCGTCAGAAGAAGCGTGAAGAGCTCGCGCCGTGCACCTTGGCACTAGTGCGGATTTTATTCCACTTTATTTCGCTCCGGTTTGTGTGTGTGTGTGTGTGTGTGTGTGTGTGTGTGTGTTTCACCGGTTTTCTGCTTTTTTAACAAACGTGGAAGTGTGTGTGAGGCGAGGAAGCGCGAGACCGCCGTTTCACTGGATTAAAGCTTCAGGTAGGAGAGAGAAACACACACCTTTACACTGTTTACACACCTGAGGGTTAAATCAACTGATTATACACCTTTATATACTACTACTACTACTACTAATAATAATAATCATACTACTACTACTACTACTACTAATAATCATACTACTACTACTACTACTACTAATAATCATACTACTACTACTACTAATAATAATAATAATCATACTACTACTACTACTAATAATAATAATAATAGCCTTATACCAATAACAACAACAACAAAACAACAACAACAATAATAATAATACTAATAATAAACAGTAATAATAATAAACAGTAATAACACTAAACAGTAATAATAATAATAATAATAACTGCTGTTACAGGTCTGTGACGTAGAGAGAGAAAAACACACATTTACACTGTTTACACACCTGAGGGTTAAATCAACTGATTATACACCTTTATATACAAGTAATAATAATAATAACAACAACAACAACAATAATAATAATAATAATAATAATAGTAAACAGTAATAACAATAAACAGTAATAATAATAATAATAATAATAATAGTAAACAGTAATAACACTAAACAGTAATAATAATAATAATAATAATAGTAAACAGTAATAACAATAAACAGTAATAATAATAATAATAATAATAATAGTAAACAGTAATAACACTAAACAGTAATAATAATAATAATAATAATAATAATAATAATAGTAAACAGTAATAACACTAAACAGTAATAATAATAATAATAATAACTGCTGTTACAGGTCTGTGACGTAGAGAGAGAAAAACACACATTTACACTGTTTACACACCTGAGGGTTAAATCAACTGATTATACACCTTTATATACAAGTAATAATAATAATAATGATAATAATGATAATAATAATAATCGTGGTGTTACAGGTCTGGGAGAGAGAGAGAGAGAGAGAGAGAGAGAGAGAGAGAGAGAGGGGACTTTACTCCATCATGTCGGGTTTATTTTTCAGTTTTCTTACCCACTTCCTGGGTATTGAGCGGAATGTAATGATTTGCATGTGCACTCTAATATCAAGCGTAAACAATGAAAGCTTAACGCCGAGCATTCGGCACATTCGTGCACAATTTATCGTTTATGAATCGAAATGTTGAGCTCGTGCACAAGTCTGCAGAGGATGAGAAGTGGAAGAACAGAAGCGCATTTCATGACCCTGTGAGCAGATCTCAGATCAGGTGTGTGTCTGTGAGAGAAACTGTAGAATTGAGAGGGGTGAAGATGATGATGATGCAGTAATAATGTACAGTACAGTGTATTCGGAGATTATTGTGGGACGTGTGTGTGTGTGTGTGTGTGTGTGTGTGTGTGTGAGAGTAATTGCATTGGAACTGCAGCCTTAGTTTATATAATCTGCTGCTATTGTTATTGGTTTGTTAGCAAAACTAAATACTGTGTCACATATCGCACACCAAGAAAATCCCCCTTTTTTGCCGTATTGTCCCTGAATTAAAAACATCCTTTCATACTAAATATTCACAATTACATACTACACATGTAGTGTACAGGTATATCGTAAGAAAAGGCAGTACATGATGTTATCCAGGTTATACAGCTGTGTGAGTTGAATATCTGCCTCTATATGCTATAATACACCAGGGTTGCCAGGTCTGTGTACAAAAAAAAAATCAGCCTAAATGAATCAAACAAATAAATAAATTCTCCACAAAACCAGCCTCTTGTGCACTCAGCGCTTCACTGTGAACGTTCATAAGAGTTATAAGAAATGTCTGCTTTTATTGATGATCGATGATTTATTCGTGTGTTTGCTTATTGTTATTTCGTAGCTTTTTATTTGTTCTCGCAGACCTGGCAACCCTGGTGTGAAGACAGAAATATAGTATTATTCCATTCAATTCAGTTTTATTTGTACTGCGCTTTTAACAACGGACATCGCCAAACGGGAAAAAGCAGCTTCACAGAAACGTGTACATTTTAAACCGATGAATTTATCACATGGGTTTTCTTCACTAGGGTTCTGAACGTTCGCGTATTGCTGCAGATATCACTATAAACGATGCCTGGAGTTCTGAAAGGAATCCGTGGAGATGTTTAGCGGCGTGTTGGGCGTCTGGTGTCTCTGTAGAAGTCGGGTTGAATTTTATTTCAACGCTAACGTGTCTGAAAGGCTACGGGCGCTGTATAAAAGTGCGAGGCGAAAGCCCCAGACCTGGCAACACGCACTTCGGACACGTTGTGTTACTTTCCCAAGGACACAGGGCTGCAGAGTCTGACGACGTGACGCTGTTCTTCTGATAATCTGTAGGAAAATATTATCGCAGCGATGAGATATTAGAGGAGGACAGAGGCACGCACGGCGAGAGCGGAATTTGGACAAAGGCTTTGTGTGTAGAAGTGAGATTGAAGCCCTGCTTCAGAGTTTTAAAGCCAAACACAACAGTTGTTTTATCTTTTCTGCGTGCCTTTGGGAGGACATTTCATCTACTCTGAAATCCCCAGAATGCATATTGGGAGATGTTTGAGGATATTGGAGCGCAGCTGGAGGATCTAGAGGAACATTTTTTACTCTAAGGCTATGAGTAAATCAGAGAGAACCTGCCCATCCCCAGTGTGTGTGTGTGTGTGTGTGTGTGAAAGCCGTACACATCACCCCAGCAACCTCCACAACCCTCAGTCAATATACCTCAATAGAAAGGAATGCATTTGGTCTCAGTGTGGCCACCTTTCTGGGACGGTTCAGCGGTTCACCAAACGAGAACACGAGCGAGAACCGCTCGTTCCATTTAAACCCACAAAAACCCGAACGTCATTCTGGCATTCAGTTTAACAGCATCGCAAACCATTCGCTAATCGCTCGGCGTTCTGCATATTACACCTTCATTTAATCCCAGTTATTCATTTTATACTTTACTGTTCTAATTCAGGAAGTGCAGTAGAGCTAACAGGAAGTGCAAAGTAGTGTAAATCTAGACCCGTCGGACATTAAAGGGTTAAACCGGCCGACACCGCGGATGTCGTACCGAGCCTATGGACGAGCTGCATTGTGCACGTTAATGCGATTCGGATGTTCAGAGGCCCGTGAGGAATTAATGAGCTCCTTCCTCGTCAAGCCGTCTAGCTGTCAACGCTCTCGTTCGTTTCTATAGTAACCGCTCGTTCACAGCGGCGTGTACCTCGTACTCTCGGCTGATGATAAACAGAGGACAAAAAACAAAACGTGTGTAATCTTTGATCTGTAACGAGACGTTTATTTAACACCGACGGAAGGAGTCTCCAGTGCCAGCGCTTTGTAGCGGTCAGAGGTGAAGCTGTAAATCTTCAGGACAGAGGAGTTTAAAGCTGTGTTTTATTCATTTACATCAGGAGAGAGAGAGAGCGAGAGAGAGAGAGAGAGAGAGAGAGAGCGAAAGAGAGAGAGAGAGAGAGAGAGAGAGAGAGAGAAATAGAGAAAGAGCGAGAGAGAGAGAGAAAGAGAGAGAGAGCAAGAGAGAGAGAGAGAGTGAGAGAGAAATAGAGAAAGAGAGAGAGAGAGAGTGAGAGAGAGAGCAAGAGAGAGAGAGAGAGTGAGAGAGAGAGAGAGAAATAGAGAAAGAGAGAGAGAGCAAGAGAGAGAGAGGGAGGGAGAGAGAGAAAGAGAGAGAGCGAGAGAGAGAGAGAGCGAGAGAAATAGAGAAAGAGAGAGAGCAAGAGAGAGAGAGGGAGGGAGAGAGAGAAAGAGAGAGAGCGAGAGAGAGAGAGAGCGAGAGAAATAGAGAAAGAGAGAGAGCGAGAGAGAGAGAGAGGGAGGGAGAGAGAGAGCGAGAGAAATAGAGAAAGAGAGAGAGAGAGAGCGAGAGAAATAGAGAGAGAGTGCGAGAGAGAGGGAGAGAGAGAGCGAGAGAAATAGAGAAAGAGAGAGAGAGCGAGAGAAATAGAGAGAGAGAGTGCGAGAGAGAGAGAGAGAGAGAGCGAGAGAGAGAGCGAGAGAAAGAGACGGTTTATTATGGAATGAAATTTGCGCCTAACGTGTTGAACATTTTGTTATGTTGAACTTTTCAGTGTCAGTGTCACCCTCCTCCTCCTCAGCTGGACACTCGAGCTGTCCATCCAACTCTCACTAACCAACGGGAGTAAAGCACCGTTAAGCCCCGCCCATAAACCTAAAGGACAAGCTCTGGCGGCGCGTTCGTGGCCCACGAGCAGCAGAAACGAATCTTAGCAAACTGTTAACAGGAGCATCGTGTTAGGGTTTTCACCTGTTTTCATTTCCGAACTGTCTTTCTTCTTTCTCGCTGCAGAGTTCTGTCCGTTTGGCGAAAAGTTGCGTCCGACACGTTGGGAACAAATTTTAATTCCATCGTTTATCCATCGATGGACGTGAGAACGGGACCGGCCTCGTTTCACAGACGCTCCGCAACGTTAAATAAAACAGACGCTTCTTAATAATAATAATAACAACAACAACAACAATAATAAACTTTATTTTTATATAACGCCTTTAAAGCAGTTTCTCGAGGCACTTTTACACCGTCAGAAAATATCAAGAAAATATCAAAAAAAAAAAAACACAAAACAGGCTTGAATACAAAATGGTTAAAGCCATTAAGAATCAGCTAAGCTAAAAAAAAAAAAAAGAGTTTCCAGGTTAGATTTAAAAATGCTCAAACTGTGTGCGTCTCTAACTGATGCTCTTTAATAAATAAAATAAATATTTATTTATTAAAATATTAATTTTATTTACTAAAAGTTTGCATTGTGGGTAAAATTGTTGCTGTGGTAGGCCTATAAGAGGAATAAAAACCCTTGTTATAGGAAAATAATCAACGTCGGGGTGCACAAACACACACACACACACACACACACACACACACACACAATTTATTAACATAAGCTGACTCGTGGGAAAAATTTCATTGCCAGAAACACTCATTGTTCTCCAGAGACCTTGTGAGATCTACATGATTACAAAATATAAACCCAGTGTGGTGAATGTCACACGACGAGAAGTGTTCTTATTTTTTCTGGTGGGGTTGTCATGACAACTCTAGAACACACACACACACACACACACAGACACAGACACAGACATACACAAGCTGAAAAGTCTTTTATACTCTAATCTAATAATCTGGCGGGGGGAGGGGGGTCAGGGGGGTTCGTTCGCCTCGTACTGCTGTTCCAGGTGTTCTTTGTATTTTTCAGTTACTTTTGGTTTTCCTGTCTGGTCGAAGCGCTCGTCTCGAATGTGTTCTACCTGCACGTCAGCACACAGACTGTGGGTGCACCGCTGGTGCGTGGCTGCTTCGTGACCTCCTTGTGCTTTACGCAAGTCGCTACAGCTCAGCAAAAAGCCTTTGATGCTTTCCGTAGCGAAGATGAAATATCGAGGCTTCATCCAGCCGTGCGTCCGGCCGCCGCGTCAGACCGTACGGGCCCCGGCTTGCCCGAGACCGTCGACGTGCACGGCTCTGCGCTCCGTCAGCTTGAGGAAAACCCCAGATTGGCAAAGCGAACCGTCTGAGCGGACAGCACGACCGAAAAAGAGACACGCTGAGAGATCGTGGCATTCAGAAACAAGAGAAAAGGCGTGGGTAATACTGACCAGTGCTGCATTCTGGGGAGGAAACGTTGGGCGTTAATGTGTAAAGTTTACCGTGCAAAGTGAACATGCAGTGCTTCTAACACGTTGCTGAATAGCCAGAGCCACACACACACACACACACAGAGGCACATGCAGCAGGCGTTCACACACAGGCGAAATTCCTAAGCAGGGTAAGAAATGAAAAGGGACATTCTTTCAGTGAGGCACACACAATGAGAGAGAGAGAGCGAGACCCTGAGAGAGAGCGAGAAAGAGAGACAGAGAGAAAGTGACTGAGGGAGAGCGAGAGACTGAGAGAGCGCGAGAGACTGAGAGAGCGCGAGAGACTGAGAGAGCGCGAGAGACTGAGAGAGAGCGAGAAAGAGACTTTTAAATTGTCCTTTTATTTAGTCATTTAGATTCCTCCAAATTTTTGTGAGACATAGTAGATAATGAAAAAAACATTCATTAATAAATAAATAAATAAATAATAAAAATGTAAAAAAAAAAAAAAAAAAAAGAGTAAAACATAAAAAATATAAAAATGACAAAAAAACGAGGTAAAAAAGAAAACTATTTCACATCCCACTCTTTTTTTTTAAAAAAAATAAAATTTAAAACTCCTGCACCTACAGAGCATAAAACCTCCCCAACTGCCCAAACTTCCCAAAATTCCCACAGCCTACGAGTCACTTAAAAAAAACATATTCAACTCTGAGTCTAGCTTTAACCAGTGCAGGTAGCAGTTTTTCTGCGAAAGAGAGACAGAGAGAGAGAGCGAGAGAGAGAGAGAGAGGCTGAGAGAGAGACACAGAGAGAGAGAGAGACTGAGAGAGAGCGAGAAAGAGAGACAGAGAGAGAGAGAGACAGAGAGAGAGCGAGAGACTGAGAGAGCGAGAAAGAGAGACAGAGAGAGAGAGAGACAGAGAGAGAGCGAGAGACAGAGAGAGAGAGACTGAGAGAGAGCGAGAGACAGAGAGAGAGAGACAGAGAGAGAGCGAGAGACAGAGAGAGAGAGAGACTGAGAGAGAGCGAGAGACAGAGAGACAGAGAGAGAGAGACTGAGAGAGAGCGAGAGACTGAGAGAGAGAGACTGAGAGAGAGAGAGAGAGAGAGAGCGAGAGACTGAGAGAGAGCGAGGGAGAGAGACAGAGAGCGCGAGAGACTGAGAGAGAGTGAGAAAGAGAGACTGAGAGAGAGAGACTGAGAGAGAGTGAGAGAGAGAGAGCGAGAGACTGAGAGAGAGCGAGGGAGAGAGAAAGAGCGAGAGATTTCATTTGAACTGATTCACCGGTGATACTCGGGGCTCTAGCCCTCCTCGCTGGTAAATGTTCGTACATGTTTTGTTTGAAGTGGATTGGACGGGAGTCTGGCCGGCGCCAGCGCTGTGATTGGTGGTCGAGTCACAGTGCAGTTATAAAACTTTAATTCAGTTTAAATTCAGTAAAAGTTGTTCCGGTTATAAAACCCACTGAGCTCCTGCGCTCTTGTTCACACTCCCTCACACGTTACAGATAAAGGTTGGTTTGATTTTCCTCATTTATGAAACTGACAAGTGAATGAAAGAACAAATGACTGCAAAAATCTGAATTTGTCAAAAAACAACAACAACAACAACAACAACAACAACAACAACGACTCAAATCTGTAATCTTTTTACCAACGAGTTTATTTTTATCTTGGTTTCGTTGGACGCAGATAAAATTAGATTAGATTCGATTAGATTAGTGCTCTCTAAATATGTGAAGGAATAAATCTAAGCAGGTATCTATCACACACTGCACTAGTGAACGTTTCTGATGTTTATTTGTACGGTGTGAATAATTCTGTGTGGATTTATAAACATGGAGAAATATCACATCACCGTCTTTATTTCAGTAAAGAACTGCAGCGCCGATCCCTTTAATCCCGTCTCACTGACTTCACTCACACTTACAGCAATCTCTCTCTCTCTCTCTCTCTCTCTCTCTCTCTCTCTCTCCCTCTCCCTCTCTCTAGCTCTCTATTTCTCCCTCTCTCTAGCTCTCTCTCTCTCTCTCTCTTTCTCTCTCTCTCTCTTTCTCTCTCTCTGTCTCTCTCTCTCTCTAGCTCTCTATTTCTCCCTCTCTCTAGCTCTCTCTCTCTCTCTCTTTCTCTCTCTCTGCCTCTCTCTCTCTCTAGCTCTCTATTTCTCCCTCTCTCTAGCTCTCTCTCTCTCTCTCTCTCTCTCTCTCTATTTCTCCCTCTCTCTAGCTCTCTCTCTCTCTCTCTCTCTCTCTCTCTCTTTCTCTCTCTCTCTAGCTCTCTCTATCTCTCTCTCTCTTTCTCTCTCTCTCTGTCTCTCTCTCTCTCTCTCTATTTCTCCCTCTCTCTAGCTCTCTCTCTCTCTCTCTCTCTCTATTTCTCCCTCTCTCTAGCTCTCTATCTCTCTCTCTCTCTTTCTCTCTCTCTCTAGCTCTCTCTATCTCTCTCTCTCTTTCTCTCTCTCTCTGTCTCTCTCTCTCTCTCTATTTCTCCCTCTCTCTAGCTCTCTATCTCTCTCTCTTTCTCTCTCTCTGTCTCTCTCTCTCTCTCTCTATTTCTCCCTCTCTCTAGCTCTCTATCTCTCTCTCTCTCTTTTTCTCTCTCTGTCTCTCTCTCCCCCCCTTTCTCTCTCCCTCCCTCTCTCTCTCCATCTCTCTCTCTCCCCCTCTCTCTATCTCTCTATCTCTCTCTCTCCCCCCCTCT